>NW_010411042.1:8077-11648 GCF_000710305.1 Buceros rhinoceros silvestris | reverse complement strand
CTGAATTCAACAGCACCGAAAGTCTACAGCGTCATTAAAAATAACACACAACTTGCATTTTTCATAAAGACATCAAGAGTATTTCATCTCTCCGAAACACGAGCTCCCCCAGGGAATTATGGATGAGCAAAACCAGAACAAGTGGAAGTTAAATAATTTTTTTTTAAATGCCAAGAAGCCAATGGGTTAAGCTCTCAATTTATCTTTGTTTCTCCAAAGATACACCACTATTTCAGAGACCACACCTGTGTTCCTTTAGCGGTGGCCTGCTGAAAGTATTTGTCAGGCATTGTGTCAGAACCCAGAGCACATTCTTTCACTTTATGATTAACCTTTAGAGAGATTATGTTGGGAAAATGCTCCAAGTGACATTCATACTAAATTAATGGCATTCATACTGGAAAGGGTTTACCCTTGAAGCTGGAGGCGTGCTTCAGACACAACCAAAGTCGGCCATAGAGTATGTGGCCGTAGGAAACAGAACGCACAACCAAATGCTGAAAACAAGCCAGGAACATTTTGGTATTTAGACAGTAGTAAATTCAATACTCTATTTAAAAAAAGGCAGATGAGAGAAACTGTCCCTTCTGCTGGCAGTTCTGGTCATAGGGAGGAGCAAATCTGCTTCAGTGATGTAAAAACTGACCAGACTCACATTGCAAACAGATCCCTTCTTCCCCTCATCCCACAAACACCCCAAACATGTACAAAAAGTCCTGCCACCTCTGCTGGGCTTGGCATTGCTCCGGAGTGTTCCTCCTGACAGGGTTTGCTCCCTGGATCCCTGTCAGCTGGGCCAGCTCCAGCGTTGTTTCATCGAGAGTTTATCTCAGAGGCTACAGTAAAAGTCAGAGGCTGCCTGAACCTGGGCACTTGGCGAAATCTCCAAAGAACTCTGTCCTGCACAATGCTAATAATTGATTACACCCTCCCCTTACAGAACACCAGCTCACTTGACTTGGGGCAGAGGATCCCTTTTTCAAGCGTACAGTCGGGGTTTAGAGAAAAAACATGCCCATGTGCAAAGCAACTGCAGCAGGACCTGATCAAACATATTTTCCCAGACTCCCTCATCCCACATCAGAGTGATTAGTACCATAAATGAAGTGGTAGGAACGATACAAAAGGAAGTGTAATACGTGCATTTGGGAAGAAACAAGCCAGTAGCACAAGGAGACAGCTGCGCTGCGTTTCCCCCGCTCTGCGTGTGTGCGGGGGGGCAACCAGGAGAGCGAGCCCTCAGCAGCCAGTTTCTCTGACTGTGTTTAAGCACTGGTTGTGGACTGCTGTCCTGTCTCAGCACTCTGACCTGAGCCACGTGGGTTTTGTTCTTAAATCCTTGACGCAAAATAACGCTGAATGCGTCCAAGTCTGCCTGCGCGCTCCGCTGGCGGGGCGATGACAAAGCCGCGGGGTGACAGTGCCGTACACTCACAGCCACTGGAGCGCAAAACCTCTGAACCCTGGGAGCACATTTCATGTTCTTGAGCACCATCTGCTGGTCCCACGCCCGTGGCCATCTCCACCTGCACGTCAGGGCCCAGCGGCCGAGGCTGGCCCTTCGTGCAGAGGGCAGGACACGGGCTGCCTTCCAGGTGTGCTACCGGCAGCCAGGGAGCGCGGCACGCAGGAGGGCAGCAGGCTGGGCTGCGCCGCGGGGGTAGCAGCCGCAATACGGTGACTGGGTGCACTGTAACAGCATCTTAATTCCAATTAAGTGTGATTTTGTGAAGTGAATCTGACTGCCAGTCACCCCATCACTTTAGTTCTCAGTTTACTGCAGCAGTTGAAAGCCCATAATTTGAGAATGACCATTTAGCAGTCCAGTCTCACACAGAAAACGGATGATGCTCCTCCTGAGAACAAGGACCTTCCCAAGAAGTCCAGGGAAAGTATTTCACATCTTTGAGCGCAAACTGTTTATAGGTTGTACAGTTTCATCTCCATCCCAGGGTGTAATTTCTGTTGCTTCTTGATGAAAGGCATGAAGAGAACATGGAAAATGATAAAGTTTACTCCAATAAATTTGAATTACTCTTTTGATACAAGTGGCTTTTTCTAAAGGCCAGGGGTATTTCTTGTGAGATTCAGAATGATTCCCTGTCTTAAGTCATACTAGACCTGTGATCACAAATGAACACTTGTCGAGCAGTCACCATCTAGAAGATTTCACATTTCTGTAATAAAGACCATGTCCAGTTTAAAGCTGAAAACGTTGAACTCACATAACGGGGATCTTCTGGAACGCTTTAGCCTCTGCACAGTCCCAGGTCCTTTTACTGTGCTTCTGTTTTCTGTGCTGCTCTGCAGCAGTTTACTCCTGCCCTTGGAACGTGGAGAGCTGGCAGCTACCGTTAACTCATTTGTCAGGCGTCTGTAAGCTCCAGATGGGAGCCCAGGATTAATCCGTGCACGTGGTTCCTAGAGCATCTGATACACACGAACATCTGGGATTTTTGCAGTGTCCCACAACACAGACCTTTCCCACCACCAAACAACAGACCTCAGATTTCTCTGGTAGAAGAAAAATAGCTGGGGCCACCAGGTCTCTCTCAGTCTTACTCCTGGGGTTTGGGGAGCTGTGGGGTTTTGTTAATTAGAAAGACTTTACATCGAGTAAATATTTGGAGCTTAAAGACATTTTTTCTTTGTTGAGTGACTTCTCAATACACAGACTTTCTGTGGTGGTTTCTCTCAACGTCAAGGATTTCTGCTTTTTTCTTTTTTTAATAAATTCCAAAAATCCTTGAAAAACACTAAGACAAAGGCATGACTCACATGCAGAATTTCCTGTTGAATTTTTTTTCAAATGATCAGGATGTCATTGGACAGCTTGTCCTAAAATAGACCGATTACAGTAATTTTTAAAAGAGCAGGGATGTAGAAGGTTTAAAGCAGCAATTCTGCTTCATGAGCCCCAACTGCCAGCAGTTCTGTGAGTGCAGGCCCCAGGGCAATCTCAGGGACTTTTGCAGGTACAAGATCCTCAGAAGTGGGCTTTAAAGAGCCAATTCTCGCTGAAGACTAACAGAGCTGTTGGTGTAAACCAAGACTCAACAGCACACAAACCCAAAGTCAGAAATGCATTTCCAGATTTGTCCTCCTGTGGGATTGTGAGATATCAGTAAAGGCTGATAACCCTCCTCTTCCCCTGGAACAGCCGTGCTGGGGAAGGTGAGAAATCACAAGCCTGGATCACCTCCTGCCCTGTGCCAGGTCAGACATACACGCTGCCACCCAACGTCACCTCCCAGTCGCTGTTCGCAGCATCAGCTGTTTTCTCTGCTGGATGGCCAGTAGCAGAGCAGACAAAGGTAAATGGGAAGGAAGCACAATAGTGAAATATTAAACATAAAGGAAGTGGTTTGGGATGGCTTTTGGAAGAGCCCCAGGAGTGCACGTACACGTGACGGCAGGTTTCTCTAGAGCCCTGCAGAGTCAAGGCAGTTACACTCCTCACAGGCACATTAACTGCAGAAGTGGATTTTTAGTTTTCCTCAAGCTCTCACATTCATCCAAAGCATTTCTCTCTTTGAAAACCTTTCTCTGTTTTTTCATTAGACGTGGGGGA
>NW_010411042.1:0-7977 GCF_000710305.1 Buceros rhinoceros silvestris | reverse complement strand
CCTGCTGACCAGAAAGCCTACACTTGAATGCCATATGCCCCATAAATCCACTGTGATAATTCTGGTGATCTGTTAGTCATTTCATTAGCATTATGCAACTACAAAGGGTGAGAGGCCAGGTTCAACTCCATAAAACATTTAGAGTCCTGTGGAGGAGGGGTGGGGGGAGAGAAGGAGGGAACGAAGCAGCCTTAAGAAAGCACTGGGGTAAAACCCACAAATGACATATTCTGAAATGGAGTTTTGGTGAGGCTGACAGGTAGCAGGCAGGCAGTGCTGTCACAAACAGATCACACACAGAGCCTGGTCCTTGATCCGTTCTGAACTGCTCTTAATCCCAGAGCAGGAAGGACAGACCCAGCTCAACACAGGACACTTTGCTCATATAAAGACAAGAGCAGATTCTTACCTTGCACCACTATTGATCTGAGAGCAACAGCAGGAGAGGGTGGGAGGTGGTAAAGCTGGGGTTGGGAGCACAGTCTGGATGACTCACTCCCCGAAAAGAGATCTTTAAAAGTCTCTCAGCTGAGAAGCAGCCAGCCAAGAGCCTCTTACCCTCCGAAACGCAGAACACAAGGAATACAGATTTGCTCTGCAGTTACACATGGCACTACATCTGCAAATATTTTACATTTTCACATGCTTAGAGAATTACAGAAATCCTAACTCCTACAGCCTCCCTGTAAATGTTCTGAACACATTTTATAGAAGAAGTGGAGGCAAAGAAGTAGCCTGCTCCACAGCCAGACAGTCAGTAGCAGCTCTGAATAGATGCAGAGCTAAAAAGTATTGCAAAAGATTACGAATGCTCATTTCATGGCATGTGTAGATTGATTTCAGCAGCACTCACTGAGCTTTCTGACCCAGGTCAGCAGGTTTCCAGTCAAGCCATTACTTTGCTCATTAGAGAGAAGCAGAAGTCTCAAATACACACAGGTTTTTGCATCTCTGCTGGTAACTTTTATCGTGTAATGCACATTTCACACAATGTGCATGCTTTTAAAACCTCAACTTGTGGAATCAAACCTCCACTTTAAGTCTTATGGTTTGGGATTTTTTTTAAATTAAAATTCTTTCACGTATTTGTGGAAAAGAGATTGGCACCAACACCACATTCACACCAGCTATGACAAAGGAAATAAAAGAAAAACTTCTCATTATTTTCAGATATTATTTCTGTGTACATCTCATGATACTAATGAATGTTGACAGTGAAAGTTATCTTGACAAAACCAGGGACTATGTGGAGGATTGATAATGAAACATCCAAAGCAAAGAGTCCTTTTGCAGTCCTGATTATCTCTTCCTACTTACACCGTCCCAGTCAGCCTTTCAGGAAAGCGGATCATCACCGTGCAGTTGAGTTGCTCCATCAAGTACTGCACAGAACAAATGATGAAAAAAATAGGAAGCAAAAAGTTTAAGAACATCTTACGCTCTAATCTGTTCCCAGAAAACAATTCCTGCATCTTATATATAAGTGAACCAAAAAAAAAGAAATTCTCTTTAAAAGTAATCTATAAAGGGGAGAAAAATTCAGTAAATTACTAACTGCAGGCTCTGGTCAGGAGTTCCTGGCTCCCAGTCCACAGCTCTGTCTTCTAAACCACATCAGTTTCTGCCACACAAACTCCAGATGGAAAAGGCTTAGCTCTGGGTCTCCCGGTTAAACACAAGAGCAGGCAGGGCTGCAGCCGAGGGACTGTAAACATTCTGGTTTGGGGTTTTGGCATCTGTAGCATACAGCTCTCTCATACATGTGCTTAGGCCTATGCACACACACCCATTAATACATACAGACTGTTACCTTGAGGGAATAGCCAAAAAAACTTGAACGCGGTGACCTAGTATTATTGCAACCATATTGTTTTGAAGTTGTCAGGAACCTTTCCTCCCTCCTCCCTTTCACTTTCCTCATGCACTTGGAGCACAGATGGCCAAACCCAGCCGTGGTATTAGGAGCGTCCACTCTGCTGAGCTGTGTATCGATGTAAACGAACGCTCCGTTTGGTCCGCAGAACCATGTGTGTTTGTAAAGAACACAGGAACTGATACCACACATCTGCTCCCACTGCTTCCACAACACTATTTCTTTCATCTGTTCGAGTTTTGGCTTCTCTGAGAGGAAGTAATTGGCTGTTAATTACGGGGACTGAGAACTGGTCACATCACAGAGCTGTGTTTGCAAGCATGATTCATGACAGCATCATTTCTCAGCAGCTGTCAGCAGCAAAGGCTCGGCCCTTACAAGAAACTATTATAATCTTATACCAGCAAAGGATGAAGACAAATGCTGTGCACAGCTGAGAAAGCAGCAAACAAAATATTTTTTTAAAACCTTTTTTTGATAGAGAATCAACTTGAAACATGCTGTTTCTCAGGAGAGATAAACAACAGCCCTGCCAGCATGGCTTCCCAGGCCATGAAACTGAAATCCAAGCTCTTCAGATGTCCTCCCCAGAGCTGGATGAAAAATGAAAGACCTTTTCTCATTAATAGCTGGAAATTTTAAACTTGTTCTTAATACTCCCCAGACTGTCTCTGTTCCCGCGTCTTTCTTGTCTTATGCTTAAATTGTTTGTTCCTCGGGGAAGACATTTTGATTTGTTATCTTCATATAGGCCCTAGGAGATCTGGCCAAACTCCAGTACTCCAGGATTTAAAAGCAGGAAAACAGTCAACCTGCATCAGATCAGAAGTCCACTAGAAGAGCATCCTGTCTCCAGTGGCTCCCAGTAGCAAACGCTTTGGGGGAGAAAATGTAAATATCAGAGCATGTGTGGACTGAACTTCTTCCTGACTACACTTCCCCTGCTTCCTGCAGCCAGCAGCTTAGTGAGAAACAAGTAAGAAATAAAAATGGACATTATGGCATGGGTGCGTAACAGAGAGACCTAAATACCATTTACTGTCCCAGGCCCTAATGCTTGTGCTGCCATGCTGTTATGGTTGCTTCTTTCAGAGGGACCTTTGGCAAGCGAGGCAAAGTCTGTCCTGTAAAGTGCTAACTCACCACTACAGGTCTCATCACCTGAGCGAGGTAGGTCGAGCTCTGCTGCAGACCCTGGCAGAGACAGCTGATGAGGTACACCCATCCCATCCTATGATGCTCTGTGATAATGAACTGGAATCAGTGGCAGTTCAGGATAAAATGTTGGCTGTAAACTGGGACAATGAAGGACTACCTTCCACAGCCATCCCTGCTATTCGGACAGAAGATAAGGGTTCCCATCAGCCATCCCAGCTAAACCTGCCCAAACACATCAGACAAACTTTTATCAGTAAACAAAGGCTGTTCTTTCTAGTAGAAACCAAGCATTAGTGCACTGGTCATTGGAAGAGAGGGCTGCATGTCATAACCTCAGCTCTAGATGGGGTTTCCGTGGCATGAATAACAACGAGAAGCTCTACACAAGCTCTAGACAGCTCTCCTCACCCCAGTGGCAACCACTAAATTTCCCACTGTTTGCCAGAGTGACCAGTGTAAGGAAGAATATGGTCTAATGGACCCTAACCTCTGCCCCAACTTAGTCATCAGTACTGTGAAAAACCAGGTGACCCGAAGACAACACAGGCAGAAGAACGCAGTCTTTTATAAGAAATGAAAACACTTTCATATGGGCTTCAAGCTTTTTGGTGTGGTTTTACATACGCAGTTCCCTTCAGAAAATTGATGCTGGGGAAAAGTCTGCTTTGCAGTAGGCAGGAAAAATTAAGGCATTCAAAGCAGCTTCATGTTGTTTGTGGGCTCAACCAAAATGCCAGGACTTGTATGTAAAACACAAATGAGGAGAAAAAACAACGTTATAAAAATCCCAGCAAAGCTTAAAGAGAGGTGATAGATGACAATATCCTTAACCTACCCGCTCAAAACATGGCCGGGGCCTCTCTTCCACTGACTTCCTCAGTCCTTTGAAGAGAAACGGAGCAAAATGTTTGTTTGTCAATACCCAGGAAACTTTTGATTCAAGACTACTCACTTCAGAAAAACGGGAGATGATGATATACTGCCCTTGACAATCTGATTTTCACATCACATAGAAGAGCATTTCCTTATTTTCATGAAAACTGGCTCTGTCTGGTATTAGAAACAAAATACTGTGGTTTTATTGCTGAGGAAGTGACTGCCAGAGAGAATAAATCCTTTGCTCAAGAACCAGAAAGTGAATCTTGGTCTCTTGAGGTATCATTCAGTGCCTTAACCCCAAGGCCACTCTTCCACTCACAGTCATGCATCAAAGTCCATTCTCTGCTGACTCCACCAAAAAACCTCTCAATCCCTCTGCACTTTGAACCTCCCAGCTGAAGCTTTACCAGAGTCTTGGCTGTACTGGTTGAATGCTAAGAAGTTACTAACATGACGATTGTTGTAGTGCTCGACCAGCACAGCACTCTGTTCCCACAAACGACGTTTTCTGCCCTGGCTGGCAGTAAATTGCCTCTTTTCAGTGGCCACTGTTATTTTTCTGAATACAAATGATAACACCTTTTAAAGCTACAGAGAAGCAGACCCGTGGTGTCGCTACACTATGTAAAGGATGTTTGGACAACATGTATGAAAATGCTTAGGTCTGTAGCTTAGATTTTGTCTCCTTTTTGTCTTCCTTCATGGTGAGCATGAGCTGGAAAAAACCGGAGGTGCAGTGCTTTCAGCCCAAAAAATCATGGCTTATGACCTAACACCATCTGACTAAGCTTAATTGTAGGGTCACCAGTTCCTGATTCATCAGTCTTTGTGTAGCTTTTCAGGTCCAGTAACTATTATGTCTAAAACCAGTCCCAGTTCCTCAGCACTGAGAGTCACATCTTGCATCTGACCAAGACCCTCTCAACACAGATGCAGAGAGCAAAAGAAAAGCCCATATCTTCAACCCATTCAACACTTCCTGTCCCGACGTAACTGAATGCTGGTCCTGTTCCCACTGTTACTGGAAGCTATTAAAATAAAACCAGTAGATAAGTCCTGAATCTGGAAGTCTGAAGGGTACCAGCCTCCATTTCTGCAAATCTTGCATAGAAGACATGACGATAGGTGAAACTACTTAAAAACATGCTCAGCATAAGAGTTGAGTGAAGTTGCCCAGCCAAGAAAAGAAAGCTGAATATAGCTGTGGACTCTGCTCAGGCAGAGCTGAAGATCTCAGAAGGTCCCTCCAAAACACAGAGATAGTCAGTGGGTCTTTGATTTCAAGCCCACAATCAGAGGCATTCAATCTCATGTGTCTAGAATCAGACAGTCAAAAATCTTGAGAACGGCCCCATCCTACATAGCACAAAACACTGCACCAAACCCGACCCCGATCATCGGTTCCGTACATTTCCTCTTAGCCGGTGTGAAGCATGGAAACATCACCAGCCACTTCGAGAGCTAACATGGCGAGAGCACACTGCACCGGGGGATGTGATGCAACAGGAGAAAGAGCTTATTCTCCAAGTTGCACCCTAAATTTTCTCACTGGGCCATGTCTGGAACACCCCTAGCACAGCCACAGCTGGATTTTGCCACCTCCAGGCAGCAGCATTCGGTGTAAAGCACCAATGCTGGCTGAATTAACTCTTCCCCGGACTCAGTCAGAAGGGTGCACTCGGTGTCCTAGAAGGGCTTGAAGACACTGCCTGTCCACCCAACCTCCATTTCTAATCAACTTTTGAGGCAATGAGCAGCAATGCTGAAGATCTAGCTAAAAACCAAACCCCATCTCAGTGGGATAATCTTATAACCAATTCCTCACAAAGCAAAACAGCGTCTTTTGCAGAACTCGGAGGAAATGTGGACAGTTCCTTTCTGCACAGATGTATTGGAAGGGTTTTAATAAACACAGATGTTGGGAACGGATGGCTACTGTGTAATCATGTGTAGAAAAAGCCCCTAATGAAGACCTGCATACCACACAATACTCCAAAACAAGTGAGGAAGAAATGTGGTCACTGCCACAAATGGATAAATCACAAGACTCCAGATGCCAAAAGCTTTTCTTCTTTTTTCAATACTGTTTCTTCTCCCACCTGTCATTTGTAAGCTGAAGAAGAACCCTCAGCAGGTCTTGCTCTGAGCAACATACAAGACAGCTCAAGAGTTCAAGAGGCCAACACTGAGTCAGTTTTGTGGGGAATTACACCCAGTTTTAAACAACTGAGCTGTATTTTAAACACTGACATATGACTCTTGCTCTTTCTGATATCCTTATTCTGTACTTACCAGTCCAGCAAGGAGCGCACACACATTTTAATGTCAACAGGGACACTCATGCCTAGGTGAAGAGCTTTTACTGGCCTTTAGTCTCTCTTCTGTTTTGGTTTTTAGAGGACAAACACTATAAAAAGTCTCCATGAAAATATTTCTGAGGCAATGAATCCATTATTAGCCTGTGCAACTCCCAGCATCAACACCGTGATTCTGCTGTGACCAGAAATAATCCCAGATTAGGACAAATGCATTCATTTTTTCCAAAGGAGAGAAGAGAAGAAAAAAAAATTGGACACTGAAGCAACTAAAACGTCCCAATTCCTGGGTTTTAACATTTTTCAGTGCAAAACTATAAATTTCAATTTTAATTTTCCCTGAACTGACTATATAATACAATCTGGCAGAATATCAGAAAAGCATTTTTACTGAATTTCCCCCTTCCTCTTTTTTTTTTCCCTTCATTTGGGACTTCCATTCACTAATCACAACTAAATAATCCTCAAGGAGAAAAAGTTATTTTTGCGAGTCCAATATCCTTGTTGTGCCAGTGAACTTTGCCGAAGAATCCAAAACTCAGGCAACTTCAGAATATATTTGTAATATTCAACAAAATAATAAATTCAGCACATGACACAGGAAATAATAATCAGATGATCTCAGCCCCAGAAACATTTCACTGCTGTGGAAATGCCAGGTTGGAGAGTTCATGTGGAAAAGGAAAAGCCTTGTAACTTCTCCAAACATCAGTCATCACTTCCAGATACCTCTAAATACAGCCATTCATTTCACACTGCAGGATATTGTATTGAAAAGCAAGGCAGGGCCAGCCCAGCACCTTCTACCACTAAATATGCGCTGCGCAAACCTTAGCTAAGTGTGTTTTTCCTATCTGGAATAGGGCTCTTTCACTTCCAAAAAAGAGGTTCACGCTTCTTGCAGAGCAAAATATTTATAGCCCCATGCAAAAAAATATAGAAGCCCTTGAGAAGGCAGACCCAGAGGTATTCCAGGATAGCTCCATGTCAAACAGAGAGTGACTCATCCACCTCTTTCAATGAAAATGTTCATCCTGAATAGATCAAAGGCACGGAGTACACCAAGCCCTTTTTGTTAAACCTGGCAAGGCAGTAAAAAGGTTCTCAATCAGCAGGCACGTAGTGGGAGGTCTGTGAACAAACGAAGCCCGTAAGATGCTGGTGTGTGAGAGACCATCCCCTACAACGCACAACAGGGACATGGTACGTGACCTAAGCATAGTTTGCAAGAAAAGTTTAGGTAAGTATTTCTGTGCAGCTATAGCAGATGCCATCTGGATCTGATACGAGCAGTTATGCGTTATTTTGGCTCTCAGCTTCCCCCGATCCCCTGTGCAGCCTGTCAGCCACAGGCTCTCACAGACCCAGCCTGGAAGGCTGCGACGAGCACAGCCCGTCTTCTCGTTGCAGAGTTACCGTCGAGCCTCCCGCAGCCTGTGCACAGATTCCTGCCAGCCTGCACTCGTTCCAAGTCTGGCACAAACTGTTATATTCCTGTTAGATCCTGTTTTACCGCTTGGGCTTCCACCTCTTCCACCCACCCCACACACCCCCCGCTCTGGGCTGTGGGGGAAGGGAAACGAGAAACCACAAAACACAGGAAAGTAAAATGTCAAAGTCTAAGGTAAACCACCCCTGACCTGCTGCAGGGGCTGCTGGCAGCAGAGGAACACGAGGCCAAAGATGATCTGGCACAGCGGCGGGCTGGGCTCGGCCGCGGCCGCGGCCCCGGCCCCTTCCCCCGGCAGCCCC
>NW_010411041.1:3538-3739 GCF_000710305.1 Buceros rhinoceros silvestris | reverse complement strand
GGACGTGAATAATGGTGCAGTACCGAGTTACCGTACGCAGGGAGACACACCAGCACGTGGCGACGCTCCCCGCTCCTCGGGGGGGTGTCAGGACGCGCTGTTGTGCCGCGCTCGGAGGTACCGGGAGCGCCAGCATCCCCTCCGGAGGGTAAAGCCCGAACACAGCCACAAACGTGGCGGGGGGGGAGGAGCGGGACGTCT
>NW_010411041.1:1830-3451 GCF_000710305.1 Buceros rhinoceros silvestris | reverse complement strand
GGGGGGGAAGGAGTGGGCAGTCTTTTACCTTGGCACAGCGACAAGCTGCGGTTCACAGGGGCCAAAGTGCCGCTCCCTGTCCCGTCTTCCTGGAAGGAAGCACCATGGCCTGCCCCGACTGCGCTTCCGACTCAGGGCAGAGCTCCAGGCGATTAAAGACGTTTTAGCACCGTCTGATGCTCCGTGTTGCGCTGCTGGATGCAGAACAGTGTGCGCAGATGGTCAGTCAGTACCTCAGTGCTTCCTCCACCCACATCGCTGCCAATTCCTTTTTTGAGGCAGGCGAGATGCTAAGGAGTAACAGGCAGAACAGCTTACTCTGCAGAAACCGCGCTGCAGTCCCCGAGACGCGGGGCACGGCCATCTCCAGCAGCATCCCCTCCACTCCTGGGCAGCTTCTCGGGAGTGTCTGCTGGACACATCTGCTCCACAGCTCTGGCATTTCCTGCGGCAGACACGCACTCCTGAAACAGGTTTTCAGGGGAACCATCAGAGATGACTCTTTCATCTTGCTGCATTCTGGGGTCCTTTGCGTGACGGATCAGATGATGCAAACTTTTGTGTGAGCCAAGCGTGGTACAGGATCAAGAGGACCCTGAGGAAAAGCAGAGTATATTGGCTGCTCTTTCGTGTGGCTCAGCTGCGCTGCGTAATCATTAGGAGAGGGACACGAGAGGACCGGGGATTATCCGGATCTAATTAAGCTGGAAAAGCCAGAAGATCTTGGTCATCAAGATGCTCTTAAAGCAAAAGGGAGAAGGAACGTCAAGAGGGCATTTGGCTGTCTCGGGAGTGATCACCGTTACAGACCTTTTAAGTCCTCAGTCTACAAACAAATTGCTCTGGATTTACACAGAGTAACTGAGCTCATTTCCCTTTTGAGCTGATGGCGGCCCTGGTGTCTGGAATTTCAACAAACCAGATGTAAAAGCGGCACGTGGCAAGCGGGATGATTCATCCGCTCATGTGCTCAGCAGCCAGTAACAAAAACTTCTTGGACCAGCACAGGAGGGCTCTGCGTTCCGGATCCCTGGGCGAGCAAGGCTGCACATGAGGGACCAACCTGCAAGAAGGCACCTCCTCCTCCTCCTCAGCTCTGCCCTGTGTTCCTGCTCGCTGAGAGCTGCAGCCCTGCTCTCAAGAAGGTGGTTTCTGCCCTATCAAACTCTCAGCCACAGAGAAGGAGTGAGGTTTCCTCCTGAAGACTGGCAGCAAACGATTCCCTCTGGACTGGGAAGATGGAGCAGCTCAGCCATTGCAGATTCCTCACAGAAGGAAAGCGGGGTGATGCCCAGCAGGGACGTTCAAACTGCTAACACCGTTTGGCAGCACTTCACAGGAGCAAACCAGCACTTGGTTTTCCAGCAGAGCACTTCCAAGAAACACCGCTGGCGATGAAAGTTCCTAGGGAGACTAGGGGGTCCAGGCTGTAGAGCAGCCACTGCAGTTGTGAAAGAGAAGCAGATCTGGGAATGTCCCGTACTGGCCATCAGAGAGTCCAAGCCTGGCAGGAGACAGGCCCCCAGTTTAGCCTCATCCTCAGCCCATTTTGTGTTCCGGTCACAGCCCAGCCCGCCAGTGGCTGAGGCGTGTTCTGAACGAAGCCGGGGCAACCGGGCGA
>NW_010411041.1:1189-1695 GCF_000710305.1 Buceros rhinoceros silvestris | reverse complement strand
TTCAGCAGGTGGAAATGGAGTTTCAGGAGTGTTCTGGTTTGAGCTGAAGCTTCCTTGTTTTGGGAAATGGACAAATAAGAATTATTCCATGTAGTACAATAATTCCGCATTTAATTGGTTAAGGGAGTCAGGTGAACGTAATGTTACATCGGGAGACTTTAAAAGCAGCAGGCCGGGGTAGTGTCGCTCTCTTGGGCTTCTGGACGAAGGGAGCCCTGCCGCAAATCTGCCAGTAAGAGACCAGGCTGAGACCTGAAGGCCTAGACCCCCAGATCGCTGAGGATTACAGCCTTTGAACTGCTACAGCCGTGAGAGTTCGTCTGGAAGTCGGTTGCGATATCCGAGCTCTTCCAGTTGTTTTTTGTACGGGGAGTTTTCCTGCAGTTTTTTTTCCCTTGCCGCACTGGGGTTTCTTCCCCCCCGTCTCGCCGCCAGAAGAACTCCATCTTCCCTGTCGGGGAGCAGCTGCAAAGGCCTTCACTACCACCTCGTTAATGGGGGGCCTG
>NW_010411041.1:0-942 GCF_000710305.1 Buceros rhinoceros silvestris | reverse complement strand
TATGCATAGTAGTGTATAGTTGTGTGGTTTTATTGTTTATTAAAAGTTTGTTTCAGTTTCCTAAATGCAGACCGAGGTGTGAATTCTCTTCTTTCCCCTTAAACTCCTGTCTCTAGCGAGACAAAGGGGACCGTTAAGGAATTCGAGGAGTTATTACTTCAGTCCCTCGACCCTTAACAAGGAGGGATGACGCAAAGCCCAGGTGAACAGTACGGATTTCCTGAGTGCTGCTAGGTGTGAGAGCTGAACGCTGCTCACCAGGACTCTGGGATGGGCCAGCGTGTCCGTGGGGTTGAATAGACCCCAGGAGGGTCCCACAGGGGACCCACACTGCTGACTGGGTGCGAGTTCCTCTCACACTCCCTCTCTGAGAGGAGGACAGGGACAGCTAGGGCGCTGTCTGCAGACTGGCGACAGCAGGCACCCACCAGCGCTGGCTGTCACCAGAGCAGCCAGGAAAGAAGAGGGGCAGTGCTGCCGGCTCCTGCTGCACTGCAGCATCTGGGGGGGGCTTTCGCCCCCAGCCCCAAGGGTTTCCACAGCGCCTGGCTGCTTCCTTCCCTGCTGGCAAGTGCCTCCACGCTCTAGACCTGCCCTCCTGGGACACAGTTCTGTTTCCTGCAGTCACTTCAGGCAGGGAGAGTTTAAAAGATGCAGGAGCAATTGCTTCAAGCGACAGCGAGTTTCTCTAAGCCTCCCGCAGTGCTGGAAGAGAAACGCGAGCTCAGCAGTGTCAGTGACAGCCCAGGGTACGGTTTCTTGTGGCGTCACTAGAGCACAGACTCTGCGGGGACTTCCCAGAGCGCGGGTGGAAAACACGAGGGGAATCACCATCCTCCTCCTCCTCCTCAGAGCCCAAAGCTTTCGGCAGAGCTGTCCACGAGCGTGGCATTGCTTCACCCTTCCGCAGGGTCTCCCTCCCGTCTCCGAGCTCCTGCGGGG
>NW_010411040.1:413-1825 GCF_000710305.1 Buceros rhinoceros silvestris | reverse complement strand
CCTGCTGCTTTTAAAGGCTCCCGACGTAACGTTTCACCTGACTCTCTTAACCAATGAAATGCGGAATTATTGTACTACATGGAGTAAGTCCATGTAATCCATTTCCCAAAACAAGGAAGTTTTAGCTCAAACCAGGACACTCATCTTTCAACAGAAATGGCTTCTGACACCTCCCTATCACCGCCTCCCAATCTTCCTCCCAAACTTCCCAGCACTCAGGCACTAACTTCTTCCACCCACACTCGAAACCTACTATTATCCACTTCCTCTGTCTCCCGGCCCACAACACTTAGGGACCACCTTATAACAAACACAATACCACTTTCTCTTACACTCTTCACATTCCAATAAAACCCACGCAGGATGCCACTTATCCTTTCAAACCGCGTGACTGTGTGGTCCTCTGCTGAGGACCCGGCAACTATAACAGGGAATAGTCCCGGGAATCTCCCTAGTCCCTTGGTCTGGCCCCTGTTCCCAGTCAAAAGCAACAAAACAACCTCCTGACGTTATGTAGGCACCTCCCAAATATTCTCAATGATTGCTAAATCCTTTTCTCCTTCTGAGAATTTTGTTTAAGTCCTCCTCTTTTATATCCCGGTACCCTAGTACCGGTATTTCTTTTCAGCAAATAAGCTTTATTATATTTGCTTCCTCACTTAGGTCTTGCTGACCTGTCTCTTGAAAGAGTGGCCCGCAAGTTATGCACACCTTCCTCCTTCTTGCTGACCTACAGTACCATCTTGTGGCGCAAAAACAACATTGCAGCAGAACCCAAGCCTCATGCACGCGACCCCCTCACAGTGCACTTCCGCAAGCATTACGGGTTCTTAATTGCCCACACTGAAAAGCATGGTGTCTCATGAAATGGAGAGAAAGTTCCCCCCAGTTCTCCTGGGTCTGGGTTTTCCCAGTCAAAGGTTACGAGCCTGCCCGTATGTGTCGCATACAATCCCCCCCAGACAATCGCTGCGACTCCTTATTCTAAGGTACGCGTTCAGATCATTCCATTCACGTACCTCATGCAAATAGCCCCATGACTCTGAACCAAACCACCTTAGAAGCTTTTCTTCACTCGGGCGGGCTTTTATTGCGAGTGCTAGATCTAAAACTGAATGCGGGTGGTGAGTCCAGACTCCGCTGAACTCAAATAAAGGAGTAGGAAGGCGTCTGTCTATTTTCACCATTCCAGTCGCCACGATAATTTCTCTCGCTTCCCTCATCAGTAGCCCATTTCCTCGCGGAAGATGGGAAACGTACCTTGGAGGTCCACTATCGCCCCGCAGTGAGGCTGCATCTCATTCACACACTTTCACACCATACACACAAGCCCCGGGCGCTCACACACACAGATGATAATAAAAAAATAATCCCCAATACCAGTCCACACGTGGCTGCCAAAATTACCCAAC
>NW_010411040.1:0-381 GCF_000710305.1 Buceros rhinoceros silvestris | reverse complement strand
CAGTTAGGCTGCATCTCATTCACACACTTTCACACCATACACACAAGCCCCGGGCGCTCACACACACAGATGATAATAAAAAAATAATCCCCAATACCAGCCCACCCGTGGCTGCCAAAATTACCCACGTAAGCATTTACAGTTGGTCCCCAATCCTGACCGTGCGTCCCAGGATTCCCTGGCCTCTGTCTCAGCGGTCCCCACGTATTTTGCATGAGCGTCCTCACGTCTTACAGGTTTAGCGACAGGGCGTCCCACAGTCGTCTTATAAACCTCCTGCTCGCCAGAATCCCAAGAAAAAAAATACCCCCCCCTTTTTTTTTTTAAAACATACCTTCGCCGTCCCAGAGCCTTGTCCTTCTCCCGTGGTGAGATCTGGGT
>NW_010411039.1:15866-17640 GCF_000710305.1 Buceros rhinoceros silvestris | reverse complement strand
TGGATACCTCGGACCCTCAACCCGTAACAGCTGTCTACTACCTGGCTTAAGAAGTTGTCCTCCATGCATTTCAGGAGTCTCCTGGGCTGCCTACAGCTCACTGGGCTACTTTCCCAGCAGATGTTGGGGTGGTTGAAGACCGCAGCAGGACAAGAGCCTGCGAGTGCAATGCCTCCTGTAGCTATAGTAAGAAGACTTCATCAACAGGCTCCCCTTGAACGGGTAGCCTGTAGTAGACATCAACCACAAGGTTCCCTTTATTGCCTAATTCTTACCCAAAAAGAACACAAAAAAATCAAACTTAAGCAAATACCTTTCTCCCATCTTCCTTAGGCTCAGCTTAAGCAAAATATCTATACGTCGCTCTTCCTCATTTCACCATCGTTTTCACTGCAGGTAACAGTCAGTGCATCCTTCTCCCTTTGGAGAGGCAATGGGCAGCACAGGAGGAGGTCATGTGCCTAGCAGTATCTCTCTGCTGCTCCTCCATGCTTATTACTGGGTTTCCTATGACCCAGTGTGGATCTCCCATGGATTGCCGTCCCTCACCTGATATGTGAGTTGCCCATGGGCCACAAACCCTCAGGGGCAACCCTGTCCCAGCCTATGTTCTCCATGTCCATACTCCCACACTCTCTCAGGGACGTCCAAAGCACACATACAGCAAGGCTAAAAAATACAGGAGGCACTAGACGTACAACACATGTGCAAGCTAATTCTGCACCACCAGCGCCAGGGCTCCAACCTTAGTTTCACAGTATGAGAAGAATCGATCTCTGCGTGTGCGCCTCAGTACGAGGTAACCACTAAAGTTAAAGCTGATGCACCAGTGTCCATCTAGGTCATTTCAGAGCTGTGAGTCCTAACAGTCCATCTATCCCTGTTTAAAGATTTTTATCAGATGTTGTATTAAACAGGAAGTTTGCTGAAGCTGCAGGAGTAGGCAGAGCCACTGCTCTCTTTCCATCTGCAGGACCTCAAGAGCTTCCACTGGTCCCCAGGGGACTGTGGTCCTGCAAGAAGGCTGCTCTTCACAGTGACAGGCACTTTGCACTTCCACCTGAACTAAGGCAGCCTAAGGGAGAAAATTATCAAAAACCTACTCGATCTAATTGAGCCTGGAAAAACAGTTTGAATATTGATTTGTGGCTCCTTGACCTTTTCAGAATCGCATAATTGGCCCTCAGGAAGAAAAAGCTGCACACTGCTGACATAAACACATTAATTAGATCCTGATAGCGTACGTTCAATCTTATCCTAGTTCTACAAATTAATTTCCATGGTATACAGCATAATCTCAGAATGACTAAGCTAATTTATAAAAAGTATATTTGATTGTGACAAGCAAAGCTGAAAAAAAAATATATATATAAAAAAACCATTAAAAGTGTAACTTGTGTTCAAGCCTTTCTATCTGGAATCTTTCTCAGATATTCTTTCTAGAGAAAATAAAATTTCAAAGACATTCTTAAAAGGTAAGTTTAGGCTTATTATACACATCAAGTTGTTGATATTACTGAATGTTATGAATGTTACATTATATTATGTTACCCCAACAAGGGGTAAGCCTGGGCCTGCTGTGGGCCCTGCTGAGCTGGACCCTGGCCCCAACCCACAGGCCGGGAGACCAGCCTAGCCTCAGCCCAGCCTTGTCCTGGTGCCGTACCCACCCCTCCTAAGCCTGTGTGTGACGCCAGTGGGACAACACCCCAGCCAGCTTCGGCCATTCCCCATCCCCAGGAAGGTGCCAGATGGCCTGGCTGGGGCTGTCCCC
>NW_010411039.1:6646-15721 GCF_000710305.1 Buceros rhinoceros silvestris | reverse complement strand
GTGTGCTGGCTGCAAGGCCCTGCCCCGTTGGCCCCGGCAGCCCCCGGGGCCTCTGGTCCACAGCAAACCACTGACTCCCACTGGCACCAAGGCCCTGGAAAACTTTGTTTAAGCTAGTATCTCCTTCCTCACTCTCCTCCCCTCCTGCCTTGGTCAGGAGACACCTCCTCTTCTTCCACCACATACCTAAGCTTGTACATGTACACGGCCAAGTACAGTCAGCCAAATCAACCTTATTTATTTCAAAACTACTCAGCTTCCATAGTGCCTACAAACAGTTTGTAAGTCCAAAGATGCATTGCATTAAATGGTGGGACAACCTGTTTTCTAACTGGACATCTGCATGAAGTCAAATGAAAGGTAAGGTTACAAACTTGCAGAGGTAGAGCTCCGTGGCCTGATCATAAAGGAAGTCTCACAAAGAAGAAGAAATATGGTGATGTATGTTTCACACCAGATATCAGCTGGCTGGAAAAAGTGGAAAATCTGACCCGAAGAGATTAACTGGAAATTCGTATGCATTAAATTATGATTAAACCCTTTGCCCTTTTCTCCATTGCTGGGAGCAATTCACTTCACATATAAATCATCTCCAGCCCAGCAGAGGTTGGAAACTTCAACCTTGGGACCACTGAGCCTCAGGTGTAGAATGACAGCTTGCAGAAATAACTCTATTTTCTGCTTTTCTTCATTTGCAATCCAAAAGAGATAACATTTATAAATTATAACAGCTGTTGCTCTTGCTGTGGTTGCACTCTAAGTCAAATCACCTAGCATCATCACTATTAAAAATGGTATGTCTGTCTCCAGGTACAGCTCGGGACATAGAAATTTTTCTAGAAAACAGAAGCTGTTCTAAGCTTACTATGTCCTTTCAAAGTATGGTTTCTTATAATCACAATCCTTCGAGGGAACGTACTACTTCATTTAAGTTTTAAAAACTTCTAAGCCATAAACTTGCTGTAAAACAAGATTTCTTCAGAGACTGCTTTAAATCAATAGTCCTTCAACACAGTCAATGAGTCACGTATTGTCTTTTCCCCATTCACTGAGATATGACTCTGAGCAAAGAAAGTATCGTAAAGCCTTATTTATTTTAAGCTTTGCCACATCTTAAGAACAATCACTCATACTTCACGTAAGCCATCTTGCCACAGATATAACTTAAATTGTTTTATTCATTTGGAAAAAAAATTGACTATACAACAATTATTCACACAAATAACGTAAGTGCTGCAGTACATACCTCTGCAGTAGAGAACCATTTAGAAACAGATTTGGACCTCAGAACCCAGACAAGAAGGGTTAAGAACGAATCAGCTGAAAATCTGATCAGAATTTATAGATGGCAGGAAGAGATGATTATAATGGCAGCACTGGATTGTTGGCCTGCTGGCTACTGCAGTGCCATAAATGATTAAGAATATTTCCCCTGAGGAGGCAGCAGAAGTATTTGAAATTATCAGTAAAGCTCAGAGGACTGACAATGACTGTCCCCAGCAGCGCAGCCACACAGCTTTTTCATGTCTGTGAGGTATGTGGATACCACCAAGGCTTTCCTAGGCGACAACACTGAAAATAGAGTTATCGTTCGTGGTACAAGCAGCAATAACTCAAGTCACAAAAAAATCATCCTTGATGTGGCAAGGGCTTTTGTTATAATCTAGCCTTTAACTAATAATTATTTAATTATACTGATCACTCAAGGTACTCTGCTGGTTGCAAAATTAAAACAACGGGTAAGTCATGATTCAAGACCATACATTTTTCTTAAGGAAAAAAAAATCCAAAACATTACTGCAGACTTTATTTACTGTATTAGGCTCAGGACACATTTCCGCTTTCCTTTTGTATTTCCAGATGTTGCTACTATAATGCATAGAGTAACTCAGCTGTATCTCAGTAAAACCCTTAAGGCTTGTCATCCTAAAGCTGTCAGGCCTTGTTCATGGCAAAGCTCTATACTGTCACCAAAGAGCTAAACAAGCCTTTGAAGTTTTCTGAAACTGTTTCTTATCATAATAGCTTCCAAGATTACATTCACTTGATTGGTGAGAGTGGTACTGTTGATTAAACCTCTAAATCAGCTGCCAGACAAAGAGAAATCTAAGTAAGCCCCACCTGAGGGGATTCAGATACCAGCATAGCCAGTCTCAATGCAGTGTAGCAAGCTGTCTGGCTGCTGACAGTCCTACAGACTTCTGCATTTCCCCTGGGACATAACATATTCAGCTGCCCTCGGATCTAAGGGAATGTGCAAATCCTACCCAATTCTTATACCGGAAAAAGAAAGAAAGTCATGAAGACCTCTAATCATTATTTCAGATATGTTCAGAGGTTAAACAGACTTTGGCTCAAATTCTGTCTTTTACATATATATCCATCTCAGCAAGAACTGCGTATCTATTTTTGAGAGGAAAAAAATGAGATTATTCATATAAAATTTGGGAAATTACTGAGCAAAATTCGCTGTGGCTGTACAATGCTAACAGATGGTTAATGGTTATACAAATGGTTTATGAATAGTCAGAAAGTCAGTTTCTAATATTTCACTGATTTACCAGGAGCTACCAACAGGTGCACCATAATATTGGGAAGGGGTTAGCTGGAATCACCTGGAAGGTGACTCATTTCAGATTTGGGGTGAGGGGGCTGGGGGAGGGTGGGGAGGAAAGGCATGGCCTTGCTGACCTGCCACAAACAGGGAAATGCTACGTACAGGCAAACAAATGGAGGGACCAGCTCTGCTCTATTTCTAAAACAGAGGCTGCAGGCTCAAACAGAACAAAGCCAGAATGTAATCAGAGCCTGGATAATCTCAGCAACTGAAAACATGTGAAGGAATTTGGAGCTGAATGTAGCCACGCATAGAGCCAGAGGAACTTTGTCATCTGCTAGTGCTGTATGTTCAGCAATGAGGGACTGGGGAGGAATTTGCTCCAATTTATTATTAGATGGAAATTAAATTTGAAGAATCATTGGGATCTATTCAATGTAAACTACAATCCAAAGTATTTTGGAATATTCATACCATAAGAAGTTTTTCAAAACATTTGTCCTCTCCTAGTTACTAGGACTTATATTAGCAGCATAGGAATATCAAGCATAATTCCATTTCAAATACTTTTTTCTTAAAACAGTAACTCAAACTCTCCTATAAATGGTTCTGTTAAAGGCACTTGTTTCAAATACCAACATACCAAAGCACATCTCTACTGGAGAGGAGAAGGAGCATGTGGAGAGGAGAGAATTCATAAGCTCCAGCTATAGATTAGATATCCCCTCTTCATTCCTTCATTCCGTGACATTCATCTAAATATCTTTCTTCTTCTTAATTCAATCCTCTGTATCCTCTCCATAAGTATTTTAAAAAGAATTTAAAACAAGATTTCTTAGGATTGCATTTGGCTATCCAAATTCAGACGGTTCAAAAGCTTAGTAAATTAATTAACAGGAAAAAAAGGCTTGGTCCAATCAAAACTATTTTTGAAAGTTTCATTTTGATTTTAACCTATTCTTTAACTTACTATGGTAAATTAAGTTGTTTTTACAATTTCCAAATTTTTCCTTAAGAAGGAATCAACCCTTCCTGGTCAAGTAACCCACCAACTCACACAACTAACAAATCTGCATTATTTTTTCAGTGTGAAAACACTTACTCTATAAATTCCTGACCAATTCTTACTATTTAGCTCATATTTATATGAAACAGTGTCTACTGTGATTTTAAACTGCTTAAATGCTACACAAAGGACACAATCTGACTACAGGTTGCAACTGAAGATTTTTTTTGTCAGAGGTACAAGAGGTGCCAGGTTTTATGGCCAAATAAACCTGTCTGCCAGGTGTGCCAGAGTCAGAAGATTAGAATGTATCAGAGCAAGAAAGGAGTCTTCTGTGATGTGGCTTTGCTAGAGATGTTGCATGAGCTTTGCCATTTAGAGCAGCACAGAAACTCCTCTAGGTCACTGAATCCACCACGTTTGAAAACTGAATATCCATGACATGACCTATAGCAGGAGCCTGGAAAAGTCCCTATCCCTTGTTTCTTTCACTTAATGGAGCATCAGTGTATGATCCAAAAGAGAAACTTCTCAGAGAACCTGTTAAATATTGATTGTAGGGACATCACAAGGTAGAAGAACTTTTCTAATATAGGAAAGGGTATAGCTAGAAAGGAATGAAAGCTTGCCTGTGGGAAAATGAGACTAAGAAAACCCAGGGTTTTTTTTTTTATTATTATCCTATATGTCACAGTAATGAGGAAGATTCAGTCCATTACAGATCCACGAATTTCAAAGGCACTAAAAATGCTTGATCTGGACTTCTTTTCAGTAAACCTTTGGCTTTCACATCATTGCCTTACATCTGCAATTTCCAAATCATTATTCTATCGCCAAGCTATTGTACACATTTCAGGATGCCAGCCAAATTCTAATAATAGCATCATTAAGAGAGAGCTATAGCAGTGGTAAGTGCTGTATTACTTTGCTCATTTTGCCAGTCAGTGATGTCAGTAATATCCTGTTCTTTAGGAACCCTAATTAAATTCTTCCATTGAAATAATCAACATTTGTGTTTCCAACCACTTCGCAACTACAGTAATTCTTTGTCTGCCAGCTGTGAGAATTTCCTATCCTACCCTCTCACAGCAGCAAACTGAAGGGGAAAAGTTCACTTCACACTTATATAATGTATTTATGGTTAACGTAGGTAACGGATATATTTTGCTTGCAATACTAAAGCCTAAGCACAAAATAAGACAGCTTGGAACAGACTCAAATCAAATAATTTATCAAATGCAGTCTTAACAAAGGGTCTTCAGAAACCACTGTCCTTTAATTAGTAGAGCAAAGAGCTAATCCACTCATTGATGCAGGAAGAATACAATCAGCCTTTGTTTTGATCTAAATCAACAAAACCTAAAAACTAGTATACTTCGATTATGTCAGAAGTCATTTGCAGAGGGTTTGTATATGAGTAGGACTCTAGCTCATGAATGAAACTAGCCATAAACCATGCCAGCAAAATGAATTAAAAACAAAGACACAGACTGCCAGCAAGATAGATTTCAGAGGAATATTCTGCTGTGCACTTCTGACCCTCTTACTACAAGTGTTATACTGCATAATGGCTTGAACCTAGAGTCAACAATCATGTCTTCCAGAATGCAGAGCCTGATGTCTAAGCTTTAGGCTGAATCTGCTGCCAGGGAGAGTAATTACCTCACAGCAGAAACCCAGAGAAATGTTCTGGTTAAGAAGAAAGCAAGCTGCCAAAAACTATCATGTAGGAAATGCGAAACACAGCAACAACCCTTATAGGCCTGGGATCCACAGCTTAGAATTATCTTCTGAAATGAAGGGATCTATTCAAAAGATCCCTTTAAAGAAAGGCTCGTGCTTTTTTATGTCCATAGTTTTTCTATGGGAGATAATAGCTAGAACCTATCTTCTTGAAAGCCCCATGTCTCGGCAAGACTGTAAGATTAGGAACCCACTTCTTCCATTTCACAGGAGGGTGAATGAAGCCACACTGCACCCCTTCCACTGAAGCTTTGACACCGTACAGAAAAGAATAAAGTATTCTACACACAGAAAGAGCCTAGAATCATAAAATATTTTAAGTTGTACAGGACCTCTGGCAGTAGTCTGCTGCAACCTCTTGTTCAAAGTAACCTGATCTAACTTCAGAGCAACCTGATCTGACTTCGCAATCACCCAGGGCTTTCACAGAATAACAGAATGATCTGGTTAGAAGAGACCTTTAAGATCATCGAGTCCAACCATACACCCTGAACCAAGGGTCCCTAAACCAAGTCCCTCAGGGCTTTGTCCAGAAAAGTTTTGTAAATGACCAAGGTTGGAAATACCACAGCCGGTTACAATGCTTGGCCATCCACAGTGAGCACACCTTTCTTTTTTTAAGAAGTTTTGCAGTGTGTTTCATGTCCTTTCATCATGCCCCTCTGAGAAAAGTCTAGCTTTATCTTGTCTGTAACTCTTCACTAGGTACCGGAACATTGCAATTAGATCCTCCCTTTACCAGCCTAAACAAATGCATTTCCCTCAGCCTATCTTCAGCACAATTGGTCCCATTATCAACCACTGAGATATGCCACTTGAAATTGCTTGGAATAGACTTCGATCACTATGCCTGTGTGTCTAGCCAGTTTGCCACTCACCTCAGTTTACCAAAACAGTCCATATCTCTCTTGGCTAAAAGGATAGGAACCTCCTAAAACCATAGGAAACTATGACAAAAGTCTTTCTAAAGTCAAGTAAAATGATATCTACTGCACTCTCCATATCCACTAAGTTAGTCATTTGATCATAGAAGGAACTGAAGCTGGCTGGGCACAACATGCCTTGATGAGTTTGTGCTAACTGTTCCTCCTCCTTGTCCTTCCCTCATCATGGAAAAGTCTTCTAGAAGGATTTGCTCCATAATTTTCCTAGGTGAAGAATTGATGACAACCAGGCTGCAGATCTCCAGATCCCTCATCTTGCCTTTTAGATGGGCATAATATTTCCTTTCCTCAGCCAATACAGACCTCAAACAACGGTCACAAGCTTTCAAAGACAATAAGAACTGTGGCCTTACAGTGTGGGCGTGTTCCCTCAGCACACTTGCAGGCAACTGACTTGGTCCAAGACCTGAGTATGTCCAGATTGCTTAAACAGCCCATAATTTTATACTTCTCTACCATGTGTATCACCTCTCTCCCTGAAACAGCAGACCTTGCCACTAAAGACTAAAGCAAAGAAGGTGCCGAGTACCTCAGGTTTTTCCACACTTTTCATCATACATTCTTCAGCCTGATGACACAGCTCAAATCTACATTTTCTTCAGTCTCCCTGTTGCTGTCAATGTACTTGCAGAAGCCTTTCTAGTTACTGGCTCCCACTGAACTTTAGCCTCCTAATGATATGCCTGCATGCCTTGGAGATGCTTCTGTTTTTCTCCTATGTTCAGTACCCACTTTCACTCCCACATAAAGTATCATGACTCCATAGAATCACAGAAAGCCAGGCTGAAAGGGACCTCAAGGATCATCTGGTCCAACCTTTCTTGGCAAAAGCACAGTCTATGCAAGATGGCCCAGCACATTCTTCAGCTGAATCTTAAAACTGTTCATCACTTCCCTGGGGAGACTATGCCAATGGCTGATTGTTCTTATTGTGAATAGTTTTTCTCTCATGTCTAATCTGAATATTCCCAGGACTAACTTGTACTCATTATCCCTCCTCTTTTCCAAGTGACTCTTTGTAAAAAGAGAGTCTCCATCTTTTCTGTAGCCACCCTTTAAATACTGGAACACGATGATAAGGTCTCAGTGCCTCATTCCTCATTGGCACTGTCAGTTGTATGAGGGAGCAGTGTATGCATTCTAGGAAATTGAAAGATGGCATGTGAGCTGCTTTATTGTTCTTCAATAAGTGTCTGGCTAGTTGAAGTCACCCATAAGAACTAGATTCTGTTGACCCAAAGCTCGCTTAAGTGACCCAAATATTGCTTTGGTGGTCTTATCATCTTGGTATGGAGGTTGGTAGAGATGCTTATTATAAGATCCCCTCTGGGGACAATCCCTCTGATCTTGTCCCAGAGGCATTCATTAGGACTTCCACAATCACCACAGCTGACTTCTAAACATTCAAGGTTCTCCTTAACACAGAGCATTCTCCTCCTCTTCTTCCCTACCTGTCTTTATGAAATAGCCAATAGCCATGCATCTTGATCCTCCAGTCATACGAGTTGTCTCACCATGTTTCAGTTATTCCTATGATACCATAATTTTCTGACTGGGCATGGAGCTCCAGTTCCTCCTGTTTGTTCACCAAGCTGTGTGCATTGGTGTAGTCACACTTGAAGTGGCCAGTCTTCTGATTCTCAGCTTAGGAGGCAGCTAAGCAATATTTGTTGCTGTTCTGGTTGTCCTGGCTTATTCTCCAGTTGATTGCAATGGCATGAGCGATGCCACTTTGGACCACACCCCTTGAGTTTTTTTAGTTTAGTTTTTAGTTGGTTTAGCTGACCAGCCTGCTGCCAAAGATTCCCTTGCACCTTCTACAGAGTTGGATCCCATTGCTCCCAAACAGGCTATAGTCATCAAAGGATGCCCTGTTGTAAAAGCCAAAACCCTCATGATGGCACCAGCCACAAAACTGGCAGAGGGGTGCCTCAGTGCCCCTCAACAGAGAGTCACCCACTATGAGCATTTATTTCTTTTTGTGGCATCCACTGTGTACTGTTGGTACAGTTTCTCCTTGCAGGCCTTGCTTAGGGGTGTCTACAGCTATTAAAGATTCATATGTGGTTTTTGTTGTAATACTGGTGGGTAGGGATTGAAAATCTTGATTTTGTGTGTCACGAAGAACCAAGGTGCCTCATTCTCTGTGATGTCTGCCACAGGAACATGGACCACTTACCTATCTTGGTTTCGGCCCCTCTAACACTGCATAGACTTTTAACTGTTTCCTGCAACCTGGCCACCTGATGAAACAGATTATCAACCTGTGCACAACTTTGCAGGTTCTTACCTTTTCTGCAGGAGAAGGATCTGGGCACTCACTGCAATCTACTGTCTGTACTGAAGTCTCCCTCCTTACCAGTTCCACCTGAGTGGAAGCATCAGACATCTCAGGGGCTTTCTCTGTAGAAACATTGGGTTTAACTCCGAGGTGAGTGCCCACCATTATGGCAGAGGCCTCTTGAGCTGCTGGGGTGACTACGTCTTTCCTGCGCACCCTCCTGCATGAATAGATGCGCCACGTCCCGTTTGCTTACTCTGTTCACAGCGGTCCAGAACACCCACACTCCCCTTTTTAAAGGCATGAGGGTGGTTGTGTTTGCGCTGGCAATGCCCGGGCCAGGTGCCTCATCAGCACCTTCCATGAGAGCTGCCATCTCCTGGTGGGTCTCTCTGCTGCCTTGTCATTGCTATGCTTCAGGAAAAGCCACTGTGCATCAAGATCTGCCACTCTGCTGCAGATCCGGCCAGCTCCAGAGCAGCTCCCCTCAGCAACTGAGTCATGGTTAGTCTACTTAAGAAGGAGGGAGAGTCCTAGGTTTTGG
>NW_010411039.1:0-6441 GCF_000710305.1 Buceros rhinoceros silvestris | reverse complement strand
TCGCCATCCCATGGGTCTGGCTTTCTATTCTGTACTGTAGTCATATTTCTGCTGTGAAGGAGTAGAGGTCAGGAGCTTAGCCAATATCCTCATAAGTAAGGTGCTTCTGAAACATGAGGGATCTAGCTGTGATCCGGTTCAGGACAGTGGGGAACTTGGGTACACATCCAAATTCAGAACTGGTGAGCTTTTCTGACCATGCAGTTGGAGTACAAAAGAACACATTTTTTCTTTTTTTTTTTTTTTTATAGTTCAGAAACAAATGATTGGTGCTCTTCCTAAGGAGGATGATACAGTTGCTATGCATGCTCTGAAGATACTAGATAAACTGTCTCAGAGGTCTCAGGTGGTAGAACACACACTAAGCAGATCTCAAAGAAATATAATTGAAACAAAATAAAAAAGTATTTCCTTCAAGAATAAATAAATCATATTCTAGAGAGATCATACAAAATGCATCAGGAAGATTTAAGATATGGTCTACTAGTGGTCTGAGCCATGGTCTCGAGGTTTAAGGTCTAGGTGACAGACAGTTGATATCGTCCACAGTAACTAGGGAAGGGAGGAACTTTAGAATACTGATGAGCTTTCTCTAAGCTGATGTCAGGACATTCATAAATTGGTGACAGAAATATGTCAGGTCAAGATTTTACACTGCAGAGGAGACATGAGATCAGAGAAAATGTGTTTCCAGGTGTGCACAGAACTGCCAGGTATAGGGAAACTGTGGCCATAGGTGAGTGCCCATGCACCCAGGCAGATTCAAATGGCATTTTCTGTGACAGATAAAGAATTCTGACTAAAGACAAAGTGACAGAAGAGCCAGACATATAGTCTCACTGGAACCAATATGCTCAGGAGAGAAGGACTAAAACTTTGACTAAAAGAATTCACCAAAGATTAATTTGCAAATCCACCAACTTCAGTTACTTTTAAAGAAAGACAGGAAAGTACTCTCTTAATTGAGAAGTAGAAACAGAAACACATTCAAAACACAATTCAGGATTGTATATTTGAAAAGCAGTTTAGGAAAAGCCAACACTGGTGTAAAAATAGTCTCTTTATAGTCAGGATACACTGTTTTACTTAATGTTCAGAGTTATCAGCAGCAATTTTTATGTCTCTACACATCAAGGAGAAGTACCATTTTAACGTGAGAAGGAACAGGAGCAGAGAGAAAAACATTTGGTGCTAAACCAAAGTTAGCTCTCTGTTACTTTTAGTAGTGGACTGAGAATAAAAATAAATACCAATGAATATATTCACTAGATGTTATCAAAGCAGAAGGCAAGAGGCTATCAAACCATCAAGCACAATTTAGTTCAAGTGTAAAGTCCCTGTTGATGGAAAGTTCGTTAATTAGCACTAGGCACAGACATTTCTTTGGATCACATTCAAACTAGGGGTGAAAAAAATGTTCAAACTGAGCAAGGAAGGCAGGGAAAGGTTTTACCAGCAGTGGGGACAAGAAGATTTGTACTTCTTACTGAATTTTTTCCCATTAAATTAATAATTTCACTGCATAATTAACTAATAGAAAGCCTAAAGAATAGCCACATATTTTGACAGTTATTGTAGTAGAAAACAGAGATCAGATGTTGCTGTCTTCCTTTCTATCGTATTGTGTCTACATATTTCCTTTTTATTTGCCTCCTATCTGATTGCTGAGTCTGTACATCCTTTCAACACACACAGCTTTCAACAGCGTTATTAGCATTTGTTTTTAACTGTGCACTGGAAAAGACAGACCCCCTTAACATGCTTAGAAACCACATGGGAAAAAAACCCACATTTTTTATGGCATGACTAGATTGTTTTGCTTCACCTGGCCATAACTGAAGACTCCCCACCTGTCATCAGAGACACTGAAATTTGGCAACAGCTTGATAAATGTCTCTCACAGTGCAAGTGTTGGTGTTCCATGTCACAGAGAGTGAGTGCTAATAACAACTATTATTTCTCAGGGCAACAAAATATTTTTTTAAGATTTGGTGAGTGCATAGTTAATTTAATTCAACTGAAGTGGCTGATTGTTTCGAAAACCATGTATTGCTTCCTATATGTGCTTCAAGCAAATAAAAGCACAGGACATTTACAGGAATCAACCGCGAATTAGAGAGACCACAGCTTTCTGCATTCATTCCAATAGCATTAAAGTTGGGCAATACAGTTGCTGACTGGTTTCTGTCTTGAAAGTCAAAACTGAGCTCTTCGCCTCTCTATCTAAACCCTAAAGAGATGCTTTCAGATGAATTCAAAATGGGAGAGTTACATACAGTCCTTACAGTCATCATGGAGCTACTTAAAATTTGCCAAAGAAAAAATTTATAGTTTGCACAATACAATATTGTATAATTTTATATGATTTTCAAGTAGATAGAGAATCCAACCTAAAAATGAGACTAGCACAAATTTCCTTCTCACTTTGAAGAGCTTGAGTCTACACTTCCTGTTTAGAAAAGTCTCTTAACCACCAGTTCATACATTATTTTGCATGCACAGGGGAAGAAGAAATGCACAGTTCAACCCAGGATTGGTAAAAATTTTGCCATGAATATACCATAAAGAATAAATTTTTTAGGATTTAATACTTACTTTTGATTCACAAAGAGATAACAATTTCTTTCTTGTTTTTATAGGATTATTTGTGAGTTGGAAAGCATTTTATAAGGAGTTAATTAGAGAATGTCATATTTGTAATTGGAGCTCTATGTGTTGGATTCAGTGATGACATGATCAACTGATGTGCCAAAGCAGGGAATCTTGGAAGCATACTGCTGGCATACAGAACACGCAATATAAATTTAAAATTTGTTTTCCATATTTTAGAGTAGCTAAAATTTGCTGCTCCATGGGAACCACTAGCAAAGTGTTCATGAAGCAAATAAAACCATTGAAACTTTTGCATATTTGCAGAAAGGCTATGTAGCACTCAACTAATGTTAGCAGTTCTAAATCCTGCAGATTGAGTGCTGTAGAGTAGAAAAAAATGAAAGGTGGAAACAACTTCAGCAATTTCTTTAAATTTAAGCTAAACTGGAAAAGGAAAATGAATAATCAGAGAAGTTCATAAAGAGGATTTTGTATCAGGAACCATTTTTGTCCTGGTTATTCCCTATTACCTGGGAAATCGTCTGTGTATAAACATTTGATTAAAACACAGTTTAGTCATGCAGCCTCAAAGAAAATCTTAATGTCTATATGTCGTGTTTTCATAATCTGATAGTGAAATTTCTACAAATTCTGCTCAGAGCTACAGAGTTCAACACATCATCTCTACATGACAGATTGCATCATGGTACACACTACATCTGAAGTTAAAGGTTTTCTCTCTAGTCAAACCTGCTCCAGTTTAATTAAAGGTGTGATTTCAGTTCCACAAGAGATGTGATAAATTCGTCTTCTATAATCCAATACGCACTTCATAGACATTTTAAAATCATATTAATCTCAGGTTAAATCAACACATGCCAAGACTGCACTGAGTGCAACCTCATAGATGGACTAACTCAAATCCCTCTTAGCCACTCTGAAGCTGTACTGGTAAATCTTCAGTGTGGTATACGCTGTCAGGGCTGGTAGCTGCAGCAAACAGGTGCTTTGTGGCTCTTAGATAACATAGCAAACTGCAGAAATCTGTACGTCTGAAAAGGAAGCTCTGGAGAAGGTAGCATGAAAAAATAGAACAGCATTACCTAAATAGCATAACAAAGATTTCCAGCTTGTACCATCTGAACCTTATTTTCACATTCCTTGAACACGCTTTCACTGTTCTATTTTTTTTTATTTCACAGGCTGTGTCAAGCACTAAGTAGTTTAATCCACCTACTCTTTGGTATTGCACAGTTTTCATAGCTGAGATGCATAATTAGGCTTTGATTTGCAGTTTCTAATTAGTAGCAGAAGCAGCATCTAAGTAGCAAGCTGCAGTACAGAACTACCGTTTGAGGACTTGCCTATTTCAGGAGGCAAGAAGCATAATAGTTTTTATTATTACTACATATTGTTGGAAACTAAAATCATAGCCACTTAGGAAAATGGTATGAACACACTGCAGGCAAATCACTAAAAAAACCCCATATAATTATAATACAACTGAAGTTTTTAAAAATTAAGTTTAAAAATTCTTGTTTAAAAATCCAGACTTGGAAATCATTTTGAGAATCTGTGGTACCACAAACTCAGAAAACAAGCATAATTCATTCAAATATGTTGCTTTATCTCATAAAAGACACAGCAGATGCAGAAGGAGTCATGGGATGCGGGAAGAAATTATTAGAATAGATATTGTAAGTTCCCAGTATTAGCTAAATGGAAGAACTTTTGAAACATTACAAGTGTGTGGACAACGCTTAGCATAAGATTTTCTTAAACCCCTATACCAAAGGACCAAGGAATCCTGGATCTAGCCTGAGATCAGCTCCAATGCTGAGGAATTGGGATAGGGATAATGTCACCTCCCAGAGAACCTTTTTCCACTCTTCAGTTACTGGAGAGGGATTGATTCCTGATTTGCAAAGGTTTTTATTCCTTGTACTGTCTTTTTGTTCCACTTATTCCAATAGTCTTGTTCAGTTCCTCCTTGAACTTTGCTAAATCCATCAGTTCAAGGACTCACCTCTCTCAGTGCAAGAATTCCTTTTGCTTGGTGTCATAAGAAGAGACAAAAGAGTCAATCTGAATTACTAAACTACTCAACTGTTCGGTTCGCTATTATTTGCAGATTTTCTAAAGGAAACATAGCTAGATGTTAAACCTGTCTTCTGGTTAAAGCATTTCTCCCTGTACTGCTTCCTGTCACCTCTATCTGACCTCTCCATAGTCTTTCAATACCCTTTCTGAGACTGAGTAAGAGTTACAGTATCATTGGTGAGAGCGGATTGTTGATTTATTGGTATAGCAGCATTATAATGTATTCCTTACTACTCCCCATCCTATTCTTTATTACCATAACATCTTGTTTCCATTTTGTACAACTGCTGCTCATTAAACCAGACCATCTACACTCCAAAGTAGACAGGTCCATTTCCTGAGTTAATACAGGTCATTTGGAACCCCGTATGGCAACTCAAGGAATTATGTAACAGCTCTGGAAGTAGTTACAAAGATCTTTTCTTCACCCTAGAACCACAGGGAATAAATTCTGCTTTCAGATGTCCTACAGACCATAGGTATCAAGACAAACATCCAGAAAACAATGCAAAACATGAGGAAAATAGATGACATGGATTTACTTGAACTGAAAAAATTCTTTGACTTATACACTGGGACAAAAAAGTCTATGAACTTTTCCTTTCATAGAATTCAGAGATGAAGCCACGTTTGGAAAAAAAAGAAATACCACTTCTAGTTCAGGTCTTGATGAGGAGAAAAATATTCACCCAGGTTGGAGAAGGTAGGCAGCTAGGACTTGGTGTACCACAGGCGTCAAAAGCACCACCTTATTTCAGTATGTGATAGCTATGCAGAAAGTGTTCTCTAGAACCAAGTATGCTTTTTCTTCATTCACGTAATAGCATCCTAAATTTACTCTTTCCTGTCTTTACTCATTTACAAGCAGCTCTCCCTTACAGAGCCCAGATTAAAGTTGATAATCTTCATATTGAAACAAATGGGGTTGAAATCCCTTCTCGTTGTCCTCTGTAGTACTATGTAATACCTACAGCACAGTCATAGCCCATAAAATTACCATCGCCCTAGCTGGCTCAGACACCAGCAGTGCAGCAAGAGCAGTGCTCAGACACACTGCGGTAGGAGCTCAGCTCTGGACAGCTGTGACTGTACCTTACCAGTACCTAACACAAACAGGTTAAAGCAGTCAGGGTTGGCCTAAAGTAAGTGAGCAGGAAATAACCCTGTTCAGTAAGTCTGAAATAGATGCACTCACTGTTGATTGAGGCAAAGCAGTTCCCCCTCCAGAACTGAACGCAGCTGCCTGGGCAGTGCTGTTCTCAGAAAGCTCCGCTGATTCATCTCCAGCTGGAACCAACCGCGAGTGGAGCCTGTTAAAAGTGGCTCAATTACCATCACCAAAGATTTCATGCTTCACCTGCCTTCCATGCATTTGACATCGAATTATGTTCATATTCATGCCTCTTACGGCCAAGCTGATTTCTGAAACATTTGCAAACAGCAAGACGGGTCCACTTGCCCCCAAAGGATGCCATGTTCAACCAGAGGAAGGGGCACAGCACGTGGGCGTCACCGTGCTGCCATGCGAAGTGTACTGTCTGATGCAGTCAGGAGGCTCTGCTGCACTGGGAAACACTGGGAAAACGTAGGTTTCCCCACCATCGTCAACCCATTTCTGGCACTTTTTTAGCTTCATCTACTCTCAGTAAGGACCTTTGGGACTCACGGAGTGGAGGAAGATAACGTGCAATCAGGAATGAGTGGTGTCCGGGCCACAGCAGTGTCGCTCAAAGAAAAGTAAATAAAGCG
>NW_010411038.1:133720-133940 GCF_000710305.1 Buceros rhinoceros silvestris | reverse complement strand
ATTATTAATAATTCATAATACTCATATGTATAATTCCCACTCTATGACCAACACTTGTGAAGAAGTGTTTAGAAGATACCGATATCCTACCAAGCTTGAGGAAGTCTACAGTTGCTCTGGGCTGCTGTTGGAGAATATTTTCAAAGGTTGTGAATGCTATTCCAAAATTCTACTTTAACCTTTACTCTCATTTTCAGATACAAACTATTAATTTGTACAG
>NW_010411038.1:106941-133538 GCF_000710305.1 Buceros rhinoceros silvestris | reverse complement strand
CTACAACGAATAATCTACTAATTATCTACTGATAATCTCTTGGGCCTGCTTGTTCATTCATTACCGTAAAAGAGCAAAAAATAAACTCCAGGGCAAATCTTTAGGAGATGAGGGACTGTTTATTTAACAAGGCCCAATCTCCCAACCCCTTGCGCATGTTTTGATTCTTAAACATGCAGGTAGACCTGCAGGCCTATCATTTGCGGGAGAGCAAAAAATAAACTCCAGGGCAAATCTTTAGGAGATGAGGGACTGTTTATTTAACAAGGCTCAATCTCCCAACCCCTTGCGCATGTTTTGATTCTTAAACATGCAGGTAGACCTGCAGGCCTATCATTTGCGGGATTCACCAAATAACAGTATTCGTCAACTATATTGGGCTGTATTAGCAATGTATTTCTTTCTCTTCCTTGAGCTTTATCAAGAGTTGTCACGCCTTATAGTTTGGTGACAGTGCTAGAAAAAAAGTGAAGACAGAACTGACCTCTCATAGCATTTTTGCGACCATGGGGCTCACACAAGCAGCTTGGCATCTGCCGGCACATCTTTAGCGAGTTGGCAGCCCCAGCGCCCTTTGCAGGTTGCAATCAAACCTGCCTTCTACAGCAGCCTCTTTCTGGCTGATTAAGTTTAATGTAATTTTAATTAAAAACCACAGTGTCAAAGGGTTTAGCTGCTCGAGAAATGAGCACAGATTGTGGCACAGTGGCAGCAGTCACTTGGAAAATGGAAATGCATCCTGACAATATTGTGTAGGGGCCAGATAAACAAAGCTGCAGCTACTGTACCTTGCAAAAAGCTGGGAGGGACCATCCTTGCAAGGAACCTTATTCAAAATTAAAGTGTAGACCAGTTCTGATTCTTGTCTTTCAGCAATTTTAAAGTGTGTCTCAGCAACTGAATAGAGTAATAATTGCAAGTATTAATTTCAGCCTTTCCTTCCCATTTTTACATTTGTTCAGTGGGATGTGTAGCTGCAAATTTCAGATTTCAGTCCTTATTTATTTTGAACAGTGAAAGATTTGCTTCATGCAACAAACTAACACAACTTTTCTCCTTAGGCTATAAAGGAAAAAATCACCAGAGATTTTACCAGTACTGAAAGCAGGTTCCATTTTACGGAGTTTTTTGCTTTTATCTGCTTCCAGTTTTTCTTGTACCTTGAAGGAGATCACAGGAAGATTTTAAAACTTTGTATAATGCAGATACTGAGCAACATTTGGAGAATGACCAAAAAAATCACTTCATGGACAAAAGGTTGCATCATATCTACAAGATTTAATTTCACCAGGTCACAGTATACGTAGAGATATTGTTAATAATTGTTTCTCAAAGGATTGTCTCCATAATATTTTATTTTCTTAGCTGCCATATTTTTTTTGAGTAAAGAGAATTGCTTTGGAGTTATTAAACACCCTTGTCTTGGCAGAAGTTCCTATTTTTTAAACCTGCCCTTTGAACGCATGTATTTGAGAAATGAAGGCTTGATCCAAAGTCCACTGAGATCAGTGGAAAATCCCCAGTGACTTAGGCTTTGGACCAGGTCCTGAGAAGGATACATGCAAGTAGGTAGGTATTGTGGTAACATTGTTCACAGGAATGGAATTCCTTTCAGCAAGAAGCCTTTTTATTGTTTGTAAATGCTGCTGGTGCTCCAGGGCCAGAACCCCAGGAGAATTCCACCTAGTGACGTCAATTCTGTAGAGGAAAACTTCCTCTGTCCCCTTTTAGGTTTGTGGGACATTTTTGAACAGATGGAGCCTATATAGGTGGGACGGGTTCCATCTGAACAGAAGGGTCACAAATGCACCGGCTGAGAGGATAGACAGAGCTATGGGGGAGAGTTTAAAGGAGTGGAGAGGGGGATGGGAAGTCTGTACAGAATCCAGCAGAGAGGAAGAAGCAGCTAAAATAAGCAGATGGATAGACAAGGGGAAATAATATTAAGGACTGAAATATGTAACACATCTACAGAAAAGGTTAAGCAAGAAAATGAGAAGGCAGAACTTCTGTCACAATACAGTTCAGAGTTGTAGAAAAGGCATGATTAAATGACACCTATAAGAGGTCTGACAAAGAAAATCCATTTTTAAAAGTAGTAATACTCCAAAAGGAGGATTGTCCTGAGCATCACGTGTTGGATGCAGGTACTAGAAGGTATTTACAGGCATTGAAATTGCTTTGCTATGTAGGGGGCAATGTGATAGTCCTGAATTAGGCCTCTAAACTGGAGTATGCTGTAAAAGCACTGTACTGCGTGTAAAGCTCCTTGGACGTGAACACGTGAAAGTGTGATGGATTCTCTGCCTCTGAAGAGAATGGAAGCAGTGAGGGAGGAAAGAGAAACAGAAGGAAACCAAAATCCCATCAAAATTTGAGATGCATACCACCCTGGAAGTAACAGGCCAGGGGATGATCAGAAAAAGGTGCCTGAGTATAATCACATTCTGTAGGAGGGACACCCTGCAGTTACCAACCAACCAACCACCACCAACAACAACAACAACAGAAACAAACAAACAAAAAACCCTATTGAACATCAGCAGTACAAATCAGGAAACATTTTCACTTACAATGACCTTGGATCTGGATGGAAAAAGATACTTGAATGCAGCTCCATTCACCAATGGTTTAAGATACTGTTTTAAAAACCTCTTTCTCCCACCCTTAGCCTACCATCACTGTTAACTAAATGAAAATTTAGACAGACATAACCAGCTTTTTTTCAGTAGTGGTTATGATGTGATGAAAAGATTAACTTGTTAGTACAATTCCTCCAAGTGCAGAATTTCTCCCATAAAGCAGCTATGAAATCACAAGCTGTTTCAAATTAAGAAGTGCTACCATCCATTACACCTACTACTACTATAACTTTATGAATAAATATGTGGTATTTTGTTTGTTTCTGAGTAAATACTTTTAGTCCAAAGCCTTTATAACTAGTAATTACAGATGATTCCAAATTGCAGAAATGTCAGTCAAGTCCAAAATTAATGTCTGGCTTTATGACGAACCAGAGTGAGGCCCCAGAACAGAACACCGGCAAGCATTTAAGAATAGTTAAGATATCTTCCATTATTTGTAACACGTTGCTGTGTACACAAAAACTATGGTTATTATCTCAGAAATCCTTAGGGTACCAGAACCACTCAGCTTTGCTTCTCAGTTCTCTCTGTGTTTGTGAACAAGGTTCTAAGGATATTCCGTATGGAAACATGCAAGTGGTGCTTTTATGATCATCAAGGGAAGATGTTTCCCTGAAGCCTTTGTATGTTTTCAGGAAAAATCTGAGCATCTGCCTGGAGCCCATTTGAATCATATATGCAGTTCACTTCTACAACGAAATCTGACTGTGAATGTAAAGGAAAATGCCCGAAGGGTTGCAATACACAATAGCAGGATACATACAGCGTTTCACTGGCATGCACATAATCCTTTTATTTATAAATCAAGACTTAGGTGTTTGTCTATAATTGTACAAATAACTATACATGTGATGAAGCATTGCACTAATTAATACCTTAGCAATAATAGGTATTTTAGAACTTCTGAAGAGTCAGAGTATGTGACTTTGAAAGCACACTGCAGAGAAATGCTAATATTACCTTGTTTAGAATGCTAGGGTAAAAATAGAGTAATCAATATCCTTCTTTATATGGTTATGATGGCAAAACAAATAAGATGTAACTATTAATACAGATTCCAAAGGATTGACTGGATTGACTGCTAAATCTGTGTATTCTGCTAAGTCTTTCAAGTTTTATTAGAAGGATGCCTGTGTTTTTGTGTGTTCCCGCAGTGCTGTAGGTGTTGTATTGCACAGTATCATTTGGGGTGTGTCCAGTCCTTCCAGTCCTGCTGCATGAGTAAAGCAAATACAGGGCAAGTGGGTGACCAGCTGTTACTTACTGAGTGTGTTTAACAACATACAGATTACATAGAATAAGCCTCCGTGAAACCGGTAAGTAGTGGTGGTGCAGTGCAGCTCTTGATTTTGGCTGTAGATACGCATTGCAGAATGCAAAGTAGTACACCTCAGAGTTGCCCCTTTTCAACATTCCCAATAAATAACTTGATCTACCTCCCGTGTTTGTACAAGCATAACATTTGAGATTTGTGGAAGATGTGACTGAGTAAAAAATAATCTACAGAGTGTAAGGAAGGCGCATTTTAAAATTGGTGCTGATTCTTGCAGAAAGTATTTGCTGAATTGTTTCCAGCTTTCTACAGCCTATGAGGATTTTTTAAATACTCCACTAACATGGAGATAACATTGCAGTATCAGTACCAAGCCACTAAAAATTACAGACTTTGACTTCTAGAAAGCTTTGTCATTGAGGGGTTGTGGGTTTTTGTTGGTTTTTTGTTTGTTTGTTTTAAGTCTGCAGTTCTATGTGCTGACTGTTCATTTCCAGTCTAGCAAAGTATTTCGATGTTGTTTACAATGCTAAATGAAAAGTTATTTTAATATTATTTGTTTCACAGGTGCCTCAGTAAGAGGTACCTTAGTAAGGCTTGATGATAATGATACTGTCTTTCTTCCTTGTGTAAGTAAAAAAAATTCTGTGAGTGACTTCCCTCCTACTGCCGGTGTAGCAGTTTTCTCTACTATACTGTTTGCAAGGTGGACATTGTGTAACTCTGCTCCTGTTTAAATGGTTTTTGAGGCTTTTTTGTTTAAATATGCAGCCTCCATTCTGCCTTTCTACAACAGTAACAGCAAGTAGTTAGAGTGGAAAAGTGTGTACTGTGTACTATTTTTTTAGCTCTTCTAAATTAAATTAAACCCACTCAACATAGCAACAGAGCCCTCAGGCATAATTCTACATACTACTTATTTGCGGTATTAAATATTCAGTATTTTTCCTTTTCAAAGCATATTTTTTACAATTGTAATAAACTTCCATGCTAAATCCTGTTCAGGTTTGCATTTAACCTTGGGTTTTTTCCAACTTGTCATAACTAAGCTTTTCATATTCATCAGTCTTTCTGATATATAAAAAACTGAGTCGATATGAAAGGGAATTTTTAAGTAGCATTTTCTTTCTGTGTTAAGCTTACATACAAGCATTCTTCTTACATAATGTAGAAGAGTGAATAAGTGGGTACGTTAGTCCAAGCAGCTACATTAGTCCAATATGCTCATGAACATTCACAGTTCTAAGGCATTGGCTGTCTGTTTGGGTCAGTCTGATCTACACACTTCATATATTCTGTTGACTGACAGTGACTCCGGTATTCAGATTAGAATCAAACACAGACATTTGGAAGTGTAAAAAACCTCAGTCATCACATTACAACACTACAGCGGCAGTGTAATACTGATTCCTAAGTCTGAGTCATACTTGACCTTTATTTACGTGCACAGTGGCTAATTTCAGTGAGGATATTATGCAGCAGTTTGAAAATTTGCCTTCTGATTTCCTCTAATTCCCTCTCAGATATCATACTAGTGGGGCTTTAGTAGTGTGTAGTTATCATCGCTGAAACAGAAGACTGCTAAGCAAGATATGACTTGAATATAATTCCACTTACATTTATTGCAGAACTTGTGCACGTTGTCCAGTCAGAATGAGCAACTCTACTATTTTTTTGTAAGGAAATGAGTAATAAATTTTGAAGACTTAATGCATATAATAGTACAGCATAAAGTACCTGGTGACCCCACATTGCCTCATTGCCAAATTTCTTTTTCCAAATTCAGGGTGTGTGCACAGGAGAACTCTTCAGTAACAGGTTTTCTTAACACCAGCATGGCTACTGTTTTCCCCTCTTAGCATTTGTTAAGAAATCCTGCAATCCTGCCACTGTTCCACAGAATCAAAACTTCAATTTTTTCTTTAACTAATCAGTCATTAATTTGATTGTGGCTTGAAGACTTTAATGACGCTGAGTTCTAGCTGTGGGGGTACAGGAGTGGCCAGGGCACTGCAGGGCAGCAAAGCAAGGACCTTGTTTAGCCAGGGCCTATCCTGCTGCGCCCCGCAATGGAGCAGGACACACCCGGAGACAACGGCCAGGTCCAGCTAAGAGCTGAGATTGCCAGGAAAGTTCACGGTGAGGAGGCAGGTCTGAGATCAAGCTCAAGCAAGGAGTGAAGGCCCCAATCTGAACTTAAACAGAGCTCCTGGGCCATGGAGAGGTCCCAGCTGGGGGAGGTCAGGGCCATGAAGTCCTACTTGTTCCCCGAAGACCCTACCATGTTGAAGTGCACCTATACAGAAGTAACTATGAAGTTCCAGGTTTCAGATGAGCTGAAGTCTAGCTAGATACTGCAGACAGGTTCCCCTAAGCCCCTGGTCAGTCATATCTGCCTCTTGAGCAAGAATGCATTTGCTACTCAGGTCTCTCACCTGCTTATCTTGGTGCATCTACCTCAAGCATCACTCCGTCAGGGTAGAAGAGTACTTGATCTTTCTCATTTACTGATGCTATATTTACACAGCCGGAGGTTTATCAGGCAGCAGTGGCTGTTGAAGACCACAAGGTGTTGAAGACAGCTGGAGAGCAACACTGGAGGACTGCAATGAAGAAGGGCAATGTGAGGCATTGTGAGAGTCTGGAATCTGTAAAGGTCAGGTATGATACACAGTGAATGGATAAGTTTCAGGATACAGTAAAGAAATAGATGTTTCTGTTCAAACATCAGCCTGAGCAGGAAATTAATAGCTGCTGCAAGGGAATGAAGTAGACTAAGGACAGGGGAATCACCTGTAGATCATAATAAGAAATGAGAAAGCAGTGCTGCTTGCTATAATGCTGGCATGCAGATGCAACCCTGCATGATGTTTTAACAGCTTAGGTATTAGTAACTCGCAATGATAATCACCTCACACTCTTCTGGCTGCTGAATACAGAATTTATATACTTTCTTATGAAATTGTTGATTGGCTTCTAAAAAAAACTTCAAATGCTGTTGAGCGGTACACTTTTATTTTTCTTTCCCCCCCAGAAAACAAGACTCTGGCATACCATCCTCAACTGATTGTTGACCTGTGGCCTTCTGTCCATTTGCAGCAAGGAGTGGAAAATAGTGTCATTCCACTAGAAAGTTAATATGGGGATTTGAATCTTTCTTAACAGTTGCTTTTTTTTCATATTATGATCTATTTGTTTTCATAATGTAAAATTATGAACATAAACAGAGACATTCATGCCTTGCTAAATATAAAGTCAAGCTCCCACTCACTAGTTCATATCCCATTTTAACTTTCTGACCACAAAGGATGTTATAAAGAAAATAAATTGGTACATTGTTTTTATTTGATTAACGTCTTTTTGTTAAATTCTCCTTTTAGAGTAAAATAGCAATGTTTGGAAGTAGAATCCTCTCTATGGGTATAATTTTATCCTGGTAGCAAGCATTGAACAATACCAATGCTGTATAAAATAAAGATGAACCTCTCTCCAAGGATCTTATATCAGATTTTCAGTCTGCAGTGTTGGCTCTTACGCTATCCAGTTCAATTCATCCATCTCCTGCCATGGTCTTGATGTGCTCTGAAATTGCACCAAAGTATAGCTGGTCGCAAATTTCACACTTACCACTTCAGACAAGTGAAAGGTCAAGGGCTTACAACAGTCGAGCAGCTCCTCATCAGTACCACAAAGCACGGAAGTGACTGCAGGTCAGATCAGATGTAATTTATACCAACTATGAAAGTCCATACAGATCCATCCCACTAACCCCAGACAGCAGAATCTATACGTTTGAGCATTGCTCGCTTATCTGACTTTTCATCTGCTCTGTGCAAGACTGGAATCAGACGTACATACGCACTTCCATTTAGTGCCAGTGTGTTCAGAATAAACAAACATTAAGCAGCTCTTTCAGTGAAAAGCCGTTCCCCATTTGGAGGGACCAGTTTAACTCCTAAGACAGAATTAAGACTTTAAAATAGCCAACTAACCAAAGGAAAAACAGGAGATGGCAGTAGAAATCATCTAATATCTTGCTGAGAATGCTGCTGGAGGGAAATATGTAATGGCATGTTCAGTATATTCTAAAATCTGAAAAATAGTCTACAATGTCTACAATGTCTACTAGTCTACAATGAGACATGATACGCAGTGTTGGTTTGAATGTTCTAACATGGGATAAAGAAAACCTTAAAAGTGCTAATTGAAATCCATTGAATCATGTTACCATGCCCCATTACAGCTGGCAATGCTACATTTATATATTTTCATTTACAGGAATCTAACAGTATAGGACTTCTGTTGGTTGTTTTAATGTTCATGAGTCACAGGACTGAGTCACCTAGAGTTTCCTAGATAGGGAGTAAGTGCAAACTTAACACTGATGACTTACCTTTCATTCCTGAATGAAATAGAAACAGCTACTGAGCCTAAAAAAAAAAATGAAATACGTGACTTCTGATGTGTAGCTTCTTTGCAATTTGATTTTGTTCTACAAAGGCCTCACTTACAGATTCACAACTAGTCTTGGCCAGTAAGAAATGAAGACCCCTTTATCCTGCAAAAAAGACCCATTAATCTTTCTGCTTTTTTTTTTCATTTTTAGAACAGATGTTGTTAATATTCCAGTTTTGAAGTAATATCTTTACTGCATTAATTGTAATTTTTTAAAGGAATTTAAATATATGATGATCACAGAACAATAAAAAAAAGGAATATCCTTGGGTATACCCACACTTTGATTTGTTTTCTTAATTTGACACTCAAGTCAACCAACTTCTTTTGTTTCTCACATTGTTTACCCAACACTGCAGTTCAGCACATCAGTTTATTCCTGATTAACAGGACCTGCTTTGTGCATATAAAGTATTTGACTTTGACTTATCCTGTTTTCACTATTAATGGCCAACTAGGATTATATTGTATGCTATTATTCTAGCGTAGATTATTCTTTTTTGTGCATGCAGTCCTATAATTATTATTATCAGACACTATAATATGTATGAAAATTTCTTTAGCATAGCTTTTAATTGTATGTTATACCAAGAAGCTAATTTTTACATAAACCATGCAAAAAGCACTCCAACTACTTGTTAAACCAGGATGAGTTAGTCCCCCATGTCCAAACTAGCTCTGAGTACAGATAACTATGATACCTTAAACTTTCAATGCCAAGGTCTGGTAACAAGAGAGTTTTATTGTTTAGTGTGCACCACATGCAGTCTGCCCATTGCTTAGTACTTCAAAGTTCTGTTCAAGCAGAATATAGGTATTTCCTCTTGGACGGGAAAATAATTTTGATATTTCTTCAAACATGACAATAGCATAGGCTGTACCAGAGCATCTTGGGACTGTTGCAATACAAATCAGTTATAATGAATCCTGGCCCTTTATGACATCGGACATATCTGGTGGAACATGGAAGATCAGTTACAACTTACTGTATGCATAACTAGAAATAGAGATCCACAGAAGAAAAGCAGAAGCCATCACCGAAAGTACATCACAATCCACTACTCATCTGACTGATTTTTGGAACTCCAGGAGAACTGGATCTTTTGGGCATAATTGACTGCCTTTTATATCAAGAGGGTGGTATACGTACATGTAGGAAAATATCTCCTAAGAGAAAAGGGCAAGGATTTGCCTCAGGTTGTTCCTCCACTCAGTGTGAACGTAATTAAAATTCAAGTTGTGAAATAATAAATCTGACAGAAATTAGAAGTTTATTCTTTACCTCCCAGTGCATGCAGTAACTTAAAGACAATCACCAACAAACAAGTTGGCTGCTAGTGTTTCAGCCTGTGGGGTGTTAGCCATTTATTTGATTTGTCTTGGGCATCTAAGTTAAGATATTACCTAGATTCAAAGTCATTAAGATTTTGTTTTCAGAATGTTGGAACCCCTTTTCCTTGGAACTTCATCAAGAGTATACATACTCATTACTATATAAGTGTCTATGCTAAGTCAGATGAGGAAGCTCGGAATAAAAGTAGTCTTCAAAAATTCCCGTGTGGTTTTGAGTAACAGCTGCTGTAGCACAAGCCAAGTGACAGACTCAGCTTTATATAATAGTACCTACATTGTGCTTTCTGTTACAGTGTTCCTTTCACTCATTCCCTTCTCTATGACACTGGTCCCATCAGTTAGAAGATCCAAAGAAACCACTTTTTTCGTGAAAATGCATTGCTCATGGTTTCTGCAGTACTCCTGATGTCTCATAATACTGAAAGCTTATTTAAAAAGTTTAATGTTGTTAATCTTGGCTTCAGCAACAAAATAATTTGAAGAAACTACTGAGTATCTATCTATCCTTCAAATGACATGGAAATGGTTGAATACCAACCTACTACTGAAAAGCTATCGGAGATCTATCAAGAGCATTTAATATTGCTCTGTCCTGAACACACCCTTTGCCTAGCAATGTTTCACCATTAGATGATAGATAATTGTCAAGAGTTAAGGCTGGGCTGGACACTAGGCAAATGACAGATGCTCTCTATTATTCTATTCTCAAAGGGGAATAGAAAATGAGTAACGGAGAGAGACTTATGGGTTGGAAAAGAAAACTAAAACAAAAATAATAATTAAAGAATCATATGTATATGAATATATACCATACCAACACCGAACCCAACACCCCTGATGGCAACCACATCACTGTCACTACTGATGCTGTGGGGCAGACACTGGGGAAATCCCAGAGTGGACTCAGTGGCCAACGAGAACCAGATTCAGGAGCTGGATCCCAGAACTGGATTCAGGAATGCACGGAGCAAGTGTGAGCGAGAGTCTTTCTGCACACCAGTCTCTGGCAGTAACTGGAAACACCAACTGCTGTCACTTGTAGAAGCAGACACGGTCTGTGAAAATAGGCCGTTAGCTTCAGACAGTGCAGTCACTGAGAAGAGACTGAGCTGGAAAGTGAAATCACTGAACAGAATTAGTTCTGTTCTAGCTCAAAACAGGACAGTGATAAAACTAAAAACAATCACCCAAAGTGAGACTTACAATAGCAGGAAATTCTTATTTGGTAATATTTGGCAGTGCTCTATTTCTGTTTGTCTTGCCTGGGGTTTTGGATAAGCACAGGACGACATCAGTGGTGGCCTTGCTTTCTGAGACCAGAGGCTTTGCTGCATAGCAAAGCAAGGGCTTCTTACAGTGCCTTCCTTTGAGACTGTTGAAATTAAAGGCTCAGCCACTCAGATTCATGCACGTTATGCCTACAGGCCCTGAAGAGTATTCTGGGACACCACTGTTCTTTAAGGCTCTTATGCTTATTTGTATGAATTCATCCTATCCTAGACAGGAATTTTTCTGCTCTTGTGAATTATTAATCAGTAAAAGCTCCCCATGGATTTTACACCTGCAGAAGATCATAATAGTTTAAGGTCACTTTTCAGCAACAGGAATGTGTATATTTGAAAATGTCAATGGGAAAAAAAACCCCTAAGAGTAAATCCCAACTCCAGCATCTTTACAAATAAATTCTATGTAATTTACAACTACGGATATCCAAGGAACTTAATTTAATGGTTATCCCAAAACATACTGCAGGTTAGAGTTAAGCTGGTTGGTTTCATAAGCTGGTTGGGTTTTTTTCCCTTACTCCAAACCTGGATTCCTTTCAGATGAACTGCAGCTATGGAAGGGGTATGCACCGTGTTTGGCCTTTAGTGTTCAGGGGTTATAAGAAACTATGCATGTCCTCAGCTGCCCATTGTGCTCACTGGAGAAACAGGATGCAGAGCAAATCAAACTACTTTCAGTTGTATTGCCAGCACAGAAGTGCCACAAAACTGAGGAATGATGATGGGTTGTAATTTGCTATACAAAATTTCTTTTGCGGGTTAAGTGAACTATTAACCTTTTCCACAAAAGCCACGAGGTGTCCCTTTCCAAGGGAGAAACCCTCAAGTCTGCCAATACTAAACTAGAGTTCTTCAATGAGGGGTGTATTGCTTATGAAAACACAGCAATATAGCAGAATATAACAAGGCTTTGCAGAGAGGGTATGAGGCAAGAACACTGGTACTTAAATAGAGGCTTTTCAAGTTAATAGAGAAATCAGTACCTAATACGATTAGTCAGCAGTTTAGAACAGAAGGGAAAGACTTGAAAGGGAAATAGGTGATGTGTTTGGAAGCTTTTCTTTTGCAGAAAAATTCAACGTGCTGCCTCTGCTGTATTCAGAATAATGTTTTAACCACATGCTTAGCTCTCAGAACCATGCATTAACCATTTTTACAGTTTTCATGAGGGAACAGCGAGTGCCAGAGGGTCCCTAAGGGGCACGAAGCCAAGGGTAATAACCTGGCCAGCAGGGCAGGAGTTTCATCTACCAGGGGCCACCTCACAGTGGCTCAGCAGGGCAGGCCCAGAGATAGTAGCTGGGTTCAACTAAGAATTGAAATCATCAGGCAAATTCATGGTGATGAGGCAAGTTTGAGGTAAGCCAAGAAGTCAGTCTGCAGGTCAGAGCTGGGTCCAGCAATTGTCAAGCAAACTCCAGGTCAAACTGCAAAGTCAGTGCACAGAGGCCAGAATCAAGTGGACACATTCCCAGGCAGGAGCACAGCTACAGCTGAGCTGAGACCAGTGCTCCTCCAGCAGAGCTTAGGAAAGAAATGAAGACACAGGGCTGAGCTCAAGAAGGGATCCCGGACTGGAGTGTGGGTGGAGGCCCCAGCTGAGGCAAGTGAGGCACATTAAAGCATTCAGGCACCCTCACCAAGCGTTGTGTGCTACCTAAAATTTCACTACCTGCTGTGTTCATCACATCTGACTCTTGTGCTACAGTAGGAGTATTTTAGCTGGTTTTGCTATGTTTGTGCTGTAGCTTAAGCACTTATTAGCTAGAATTTATTGGATAATACTTGAAAGAAGTTAATTTCTTTCACAGGAAGGGTTTTCTCAAAAAAAACCCAAACCCTAAAATGTGCATCTAAAATACTCTTTCTGTGTATATAATTGTGTATTCCTCTGTTTTAATGATTGATAAAATGGTACAGGCTGGAAGGATGGGATGAGAAATAGACATGATCAGACAGAAGCAGTTGTTAAGTCTTGGACTCAGACACTAAAGGCAGGATTTAACTGTCTAAATGCAAGTACTTTCCATTTGAGGTGCCCTAGAGTATCCAAGATATCCACACATATGATCTTTGCCAACAGGCTTTAAACCAGGTATGTCAGGGCATGGTGATGACAGCTTGCAGATAAGTGAGGGAACTGAAGTCGAGGCAGTAAATACATGGGACAGGGTGACAGGAGCAAGAGAGCCTTCAGGAAGGATAAGACAGGTTAAAAGAAGGTTTGCCTCAAGTGTTTGTGCACAAATGCACAGTCTGGGAAAGAAACAGGAGGAGCTAGATCTCTGTGTGTGGGCTCAGATCTAAGACACCATGAGAATAACTGAGATGTGGCAGGAGCTCTGTATTGTAAAGAATATATAGGGTCTTCAGGAACACCAGGAAGGATGGTGCTATCTATGTGAGGGAGCAATCTGGATATATGGAGCCTTTTGTGGAACAGAAGATAGGGTGACCAAGGGCTTCCGGGTCATATTCTGAGGAGAGGCTGGTAAGAGCAACATTGTAGTGGCAATCTGCTACGAATCATGTGGTCAATGTTAGGAGATGGATGAAGTCTTCTTTAAGCAACTCAAAGAGGTCACCAGATCACGGCCAGATCACTGGTTCTTATGGATTGCCACCCTAGCATTGGAAGATTCTGCTGAAAAGGACTTGGGGGTCCTGGTGGGCAGCATACTGGAGGTATCAATAGCAGTGTAGCCGGTAGATCAAAGAGTGATTATTCCCCTCTGTTTGTCACTTGTGAGACTTCATCTGGAATACCGTCTTCAGTTTTGGGCTCCCTGGTACAAAGAAGATTTCTGGTAAACTTGAGCAAGTCTAGCACAGAGCTACCAAGATGGTCAGGAGGCTAGAACACATGCCCTGTTAGGAGAACCTGAGGGAATTGTGCTTCTTTAGTGAGCAAGATTATTTAGGGAAGGTGTGGGGCACCTGGTAGCAGCTTTCTACTATCTAAGAGGAGGTTACTGGGAAGACAGACAATTTCTTTGCTAAGAAGCACAGTGGGAGAACAAGAGCCATAAATTGAAACAGAGACAATTATTGCTGGAAATAAAGAAAAAAATGTTCTACTGTCATGATAATTAAGCATTGGAACAGGGGCCCAAAGACTTAACCACACAAAGCCCAGAGCGATCTCATCTGAATGTGGTGTTGGCCCTTCTTTGAGCAGGGTGTTGGACTGGAGACCTCTTGAGGTTCCTTCCAGCTGGAAGGCTATGCATTTCTGTTGTATGTGGGATGTGCAGAAACCACAGGAGACTCTAGCTTTTCTGGAATGATGGATATAGGTTACATGGAACACCCAAGCACTTGTCAGATGGCTTTAGGGCCTTCTGTTTAAGCAAATGGAAGACTGGTTGACTTTGCAAAGTGGCCAGGTGATGTATTGATCTTTCCATCACATGCAAAGTATATGTAGTATATGCCTACCTCTCCTTTTTCCATCTCTTTTCAGGTGTTTTATCATTTTAGAATTCATTTCATGGCAGTTTATCATTACAGTCTTTTGACCAAATGGAAAGACTTTCCTGACAATTCCTAACGAGTTAATTTCACTTTCCAAAGTGCCATTCAAACCAGGCAAACTAACCATGTTTCAAGGTCAGGTCAGCACATTCTTGATGAATTTCAAGTCCATACTATAGTAGACACCACTGAAGCTAAAAATAGAGACAGGAGTAAAACAGACTTTAAACTAAATGTTCAATCACATAAGTAATAATCCAAGGAAAACCAGTCTGCTTTAATTTAAATACTATTGGGCTTGTGTCATTTGTCACTAATATGAAGGGTGTGTCTGATACACCCCCCTTGCTATAGGTCTTGTCAAGGTTGAGATTTCAAATTCACATACCACTGTCTACCAGTGAGATGGATTATTACTACCAACTAACATTTGTTATTTATGAAAATATAAGGGAAATAAAATGCAGAGAAGTGGCTTTATGACTTCAACAACTTAATGCAGCTCAGAGTAGATTCAAGTTTTGTTCTTGCTATCTATATATCATGCTGTAGTGTTGCCTATTAAATTCAAGCCAAGCAGAAGAAAAGAATGAATTTGCATATCCATTTCCATTCAAGTTATGGACTTTTAAATCCATTTTGCTTGTGCCTATAGACTAATGAGTGCACCATTATGGAAGAGGCTTAATATGTCACTGCACTTGGCATGTCCGGGTTTTTGCTCGGCATATAATATTTTGAGAGCCATTTTTTTCAAGCATAATGTAATAGGCTTTAACTTTGCTAAGCTTTTCTGCCAGGCCTCCAGTGCCCTGCTGTTCTATTATATTGAACTTGTAAGCAGGACGCTCTGCCAGGCTCACCCAGATTACTGCCGCAATAAGGGCCCTGCTGAGTGACTAGTGTCATGATAAGTGCTAGGGAGGGAGTTCACCATCTTGGCATACTGTTCTCATCTTATTAAATTCAGCTTTGTGGAAGCAGGGAGTCTGCCTCTCGGCCTCACTGGCTCTGACTCAGTCCAACTGCTACTGTCAGACAATATGAAAATAGGAACCACCACAGCTAATGGCAGGTGCTGCCCCACCACAGCTGAGGAAAAAAAAGAGTGTTTTCTTTTTTTCTTTCTTTTTTTTTTTTTTTTTTTTTTAATAAGCACTTGATGGGATTGATTTGAAAACATTTATCTTTTAAATATTATTATAGCCCTCGTACCCACAGATGCTTGCTGACCCTCTCTTCTTTTTGAACATGTCTTCTGTCCTCTTTATACAGCCACCTTTGTTCTTGTTTACTTACATTCAGGAAATATAATGCAGCAAACAAGTCCTTAGAACAGGTCTGGATGATTCAGATTTTGATGGTATAGTAAAGATCCAATCCTGACATCCTACTGGGTGTTGCCCGAGAAAAATTTCACAAGTTCTGATTTGGGGTTTCTACTAGGGGCGAAGTGAGTTAGCTGTTCAACCTCCCCTAAGCTCTGTGGCACCTTCTTACCTATTTCTCGTATTTCTTTTAAAAAATCTAGAGTTTAATTTTGGGTGGAGGATTCGGAATATTCCCAGAGCCTTAAAATCACCAGCTGTGATCTAAATGATGTAACATTTTGTAAATTGGACCCGCAGTGTAACCTGTCTGAGGGGTATCGATGCGATCCAGCTACAAAAGTCATTGTATAGCAAAACCAAGTTGGGTTCAATAGAAGCTCCAGATTTTCAAATGTGTCTATGGCAGGAGTTGCTGAATCTGGCAGGTTGCAGTTTAGCAGTACACTTGTTGGACACGTCAGTCTTCATAAGAGTGACAGGTTTGATTGGACTCTTTGAGAGAGGATGATTCAAAAATTCAGATGAAATAAGATCTTTCTGCCAATTTGCAGTATCTCATTCACAATCCATTCCAGACTTACCAAAGGTAAGGAATAAAGGACTTAATGTTTTAATTCTTCCTGAGAAAATGAATAAGGAAATTATGTCTCCAAAAAGCATGATTTTTTTTTTTTTAATTAAAAACTAGAGTGGGGAACTATTAGTGAAGCTGCCTACCATGAATGTTGTGTATAGACCTTTCAAATACTAGGCAATTGGCTGCAAGGGAATTCTTGTCAAAATTCAAGGGCAAATGAAAAGATAAAATAAATCTATCTGTTCATTTGTTAGGCAAATCCAGTTTCTACCTGTTCTTCATTTTTATATCACATTCATAAATCTGTAATTGCTAAGGGTTTGTAAATGTTCCTTCTAAATCACGCTTTTTTTTTTTTTTTTAATATTCCTAAAGTATTTCTTGTTATCTTGATTCACTGTCATGGGATTGAGGGGGACTGGGAATTTTTTTACTCCTGTCACTGTGTGGTCCACAGAAAGTAAATTGCCCAGAAAGACATTATTATCTTAGAAGTCATTTTAACCTTAATTTTTCTCTTTTTATCCACCTCTTTCACTAGACTTAAAAAGTTCACTTGAAATTCAGAACACTGCAGCTAATGAGTGGATTACAGTGGAATGGTGGAATAGTTGCTGGAAATTTTCCAGAAGTGCAACCAAGAGCTAAGTAGAGAAAGTGAACAATGGCAGGTGAGGCTTTTGCATTATATGATTTCTTTAAAAAAAATTGTTTTACTTTGAGAAAACACCAAGAACTTCAGCTCAGATCTTTGCCACTGAATCCAGGCTTGCAATCAATAAATGTGGAGTGATGGCGACATGATTTGGAAAATTTTTTATGAGGAATGCATGGAATCTACTCTTAGCGATGACATGTTCTCTAGCCATTGTGTCTGTGAACACGGAACAAAGAAGGTGTCTGTTAATGCTAATCAAACAGATTTATCTTTGTTTTTCATGGTGTAATTTAAATGACTCAACGGAGAGTTGTTCCTCTGTCAGTTTCTGAGGGATTAAATGGCCTTGGGATGTGACCTCTGTTTGTGAGAGGGAACATCGACTCAGGATTCATTTTCTTCAGATTTTTCTTCATTTTAATATGGAAGAAGAATAGTCCAACCTAGAAGCAAAATAATAACAGGATAGCAGAGCTGGAACCAGTCTTTTTCTGTGATAAATCTGGATCTTGAAACTTGTTTCCATCTTCAGCAATTTTGCAGCTGAAGAGTCTATTGCTTTTACATGGTAAGTCAGGTGTGCAGGACATTCTGATTGAAGGTGAGCCTACGAAAAAAAGTGTTCACACTTGTCTTCCAGTCATCACATAGAAACAACGTACAGTGCGTTACCAAAGACAAGAACACCTTACCATCACACTTCAGGCATCCCCTGTCCAAGTTAGATGACAACCTGTTTTTGCAGGAGTCTTCTGTTAAGTAAAGAGACAGGTGTACACTAGCTATATAAGCCTGGGTATGCCTGTAGTGTGTTGTGACAAGTAATCAATGCAAAAAACTCACAGAGTGGACCAACCATGTAATCATTTTAATAAAGTCAAGTTATTTGTGTTTGGTTTTATACAGATGTGTATATTTTTGGATATTGCAGTGTTTGTAGCACAAACATTGAATCATTATGCTAGCACACGAGAATGAAAGAGAAAAACAAATGAATCTATTTCCAGTGTCCAAGTAGAATGAAATGTGAAAAATAAACAAACAGCACAGATGGTGAAACAGTTTAAATTTTTAATAATCTTCCAGTGTTATTCATTTCTGATATTTATAACAGTGGGATAGCAACGTCTATTAAAATATGTTATTTTATTCTAAAAAAAATTTAAGCAGATGAGCAATTCACAATTTTCAGCAAATTCGTGTTTAAAAAAATACTTTTTGAACATCATCAGTTTAAATTTTCCTGCATGAATATTAAACAATCTTTTCAAATGCTAAATCTGTGGTAGGATCTTATTTCTGTCTACTGTGGATAGCATATCTGAAAACTTATTTCCATAAGCTCATTTCTTTTTCTTTATCAATATTTGCTAAGAAATGTAAGCGTAGATAAGAAGAACTAGGATTCTCAGGAATTCTCTTCATTTTTTTTCAGTATTCTCCCAAACAGAACACAAATTTTGGACAGAATCCCAAATGGCAGGTGCTGACACTAAGTAGAGACAGGAACAGCCTTCTTGTTAACGTATTATCTACTCCTCACCTACCACCGCTCTGTTACAAAACTCATTGACAGTGAAAGCTAAATGAACTAACCGAAAATTAATTCAGTACTGTTACAAATATTTCAGACAGCAGACTAACCCTTCTGCAGCTTGGAGAAGAGAAGAAAGAACCTCTGAAATCTTATCTATGCTTAGCCACGTTGGATAATATCCAAGCAACTATAATTTCCTTCCAGAGCAAATTTAAAGCATTCTTTGCAAAAGGTGGCGTCCTGGAGAGATGAACTGGGAAACCAGAAAGACAGATGGAGGAAATCAAATGAATCAGGTACTGCTGCCTGCACAAGGAAGTGAATGAGGAGGACAAGTAGTTGATATAACCTTAGTACATCCATGTTGCCATATAACAGACCCATTAGTAAAAATATCATGTTATTCTGTATGTTTACATTTGATCTAAATGGTCTCATCCAAAGTCAAATGAGATCCTTAACTGCCATCTTTTATTCCCTTCTTTCGTCTCCGAGGAGGACACTATGACTCCTAACTTGTTAAAAGAAGAGAAGGTTAGAAGGAATATCTTAGATTATACAGTGCTGCAAGTTGTGAATGTAATGGCATTTACAGTACTTCTTCAAATTACTTTTGCTTTTGATGTCAAAATGGCAAATACTCAGAAGCTAATATTTAGGTTCCCTAATTACGGGGCTTGTTCTTGTGTTCAGTATTTTCCTTCAAATTTGGAGAAACAAGCACACTTTCAGGTGTGTTACTGTCCTATTGCCCTCCCATTCTAAAGATGACCATGGCTGCTTGGTGGGTATTGACAGATTTATCAGGAATATCACAGGGCTAGCTTTGTGGGGATGAAGTTTTCTTGTCAGAAGCAATGGAATGGACGACTGTGTCCCCATGAAGCAAATGTAGTATTTATTGAGAGAACAGCTAATCTAAACTGGTCAAAGAGTTTGGGTGGGTGAGATGGAATTATTAGCAGTTTCTCACAAAACAATTAATTTTTAATTTTTTAACCACAAAAATTAAACATAGAAATTTTTTTTTGTAGTAGATTTTTTATTTAACATTTCCTCATTCATATTGCTCTTTTCTTCCTTTCTTTCCCCCTGGAAACATAAAGAAAGAAGTAAAAAAGGGGAAATGGAAACCAGAAGCTCTTTGAACTGAATTCATACCAATGACAGATGTAATTAATAAGAAAGAAAGAAGAAAGGAGAAAAACTCTGCCAACTTCCTACAACTACATAAACCTCCTTTTCATTGTCCCTTCCTTTCTTTCATCGAACCCTATAGTGGGCCACTTGTTTTCCTGGTCTGAAGAGCCAGAGCTTTTTTGCATAAGATCAGAGACAGGTACATGGGTGGTTACTATTAAGGATTTTTTTTTTAGAGGTCCCCATGAAGGAACATTTTGTTAAAGTTACTAACTGTCCTACAGGTTCATGGAGCTTTGTTCATGGAGCTTTCTTCCTTATTTTCTACTTTAACTTGAGGATTGAACTTGCACATGAGTTGGCTGGATAGTGACATTCAACTCATCCTAACTGTGTAGCATTCTACAGTTATGGAGGTGCTATACCTCCTTAATATGCTTCATCTTTCTTCTGAGGGAGTGAACATTCTAGTTTTCCATATGCCTTTGGGAAACTGTAACCCTGTGGTAGATGCTGTCAGCCTTGTAAGTTTTGCTGGGTAAATATTAAACAGTAGTTTTAGCTTGCTTCTAGGCAACCTCTACAGGGAAGAGAGGATGCTTTGCATGTACCCTCTGAACAGGTGGGTACGTACTGCACCGCCAAGATTTTCCAAAATGGTTAGTGGCTGAAGGTGTTTTGGCTGGTGGGCACATGCCCCAGCTCAGATGCCTTATAATGAGCCTGATTTTTGGAAAATAGCCTTTGAAACTAGGCTTGTAACAACAAGCACTTGTCACTCACAGATGCTTGGCAATATGCTGCCTTGTTTTCCTCCTTGATTTTTGCAGCCCTTGCTGTGGACCATCACTTGTGGTTATCAGAAAGTTCTTCTATCATAAAAGATAACTTAGCTGATAACTGTGATAGATTTACATCCTTTACATATCAGCCACAAGAGGGGGATGTGGAATACTCACTCTACAGTAGGTTTTAGTCTACTGTTTCTGACAGTTGTCAGTGTTATTGGTAGCTTCTCTGATTTTTACCACCAGGCCACTTTTATCACCAGGCTTATCTTCCTGGAGATCACGGCTTGCAACAGTCTATTTTTAGTTACGAGCAACCTTTAGAGGTGGTTCAGAGGAAATATTCTGTCACCTAAAATTTGCCCCCCTTTTTTTCTTCAACAGAACAGTTACAGTTAACACTTCCGGAGAACTATGCAGCTATCTCAACACTGAAAAAGGGATTAATGGTACAACATGATTTTTTTCCCAATAAGTAAATTCTTGATGCATAGATTCTAAGCACATGAAACCTGATTTACAGCAACTGTGCTGTGATGGACTATTTTAGGGGCAGAATGATACATACTGTAGAAAATTTATACTTGAGGGCAAAAGGAATAGACAATTGCTTTTGGGGACTGTGTAGATTAGTACATCATTGCATACTAACAAAGTGCTAATTGCTCCTTTTGACCATGGGCCCAGTTTACAGAGCTTTAGCACAAATGTGCCCTGTGCACTAAATTACAAAACTGACACCGCATTATTTCTCATACAGCTTGCAAATTCTTGTAGGGCAATATGCATTAGCCTTAATTGGTTGCAAAGCAAAAGGATAGCATAGAGATACTCACTTGCAATTTAGGAAGAACAGTCCCAGTGCTAATTACACAGGCTGCAAATGTTGTGTTTGCTGCATGACGATAGTAGCAAAAGCAAACTATGCATATATTTATATGATTGTAAGTTTATGTTTTAATATTGTATATAATAACTACAGAAGCAACAATTTGTCTCCACATGATATGTCAGCTAAAAAACCAGGTGTCAACTACTTTGAACAGTTGTTGGAACTGATTTTAGAGAAATTTTTAAATAGCAGCTGTTTAGAAGATATGCCAATTAATTAATAACTGTTTCACAATAACTGCGAAGGTAGAACAGAACCATGTAGCATAATCTCTCTTCTTTATCTTCATTAGAATTGTACTCAGGAAGGCAGATGTTTTAATTTGAAAAAATAGCATTTTATCATTCTGCTCTTTTTCTAAAAGTCCAGAATTATTTGCTCACAGATTCTTTCCACCCCTCAAAGAGGATAGAAAGAAGGGTCGTGACTGGATACATGATGAGTCAATAAGAGACTTCACTTGTTTGCAAAAGTATACATTTACAGGTGCCATTCCCATACTGCTGCACATCACTTAAATCTTTCCTGCACTGGACTCTCAATGTTGTTATGCTAACAGCAGAATTTGAAAACTGAGCTTCCTTCACATGTTTGTTTGGTACTTTAATTCTTTTCATACAGGAGTTCTTACAGGTCTGACACATTCTTTAAATAGGCTGCCTGGCACTAACTGAATTTAATTTCTGCTATAATTTAATTCTAGCTCTTCAAATTCTTCATTTGGAATTTAAAGAATCTAGTACTAGAGGCCCAACCTGAGACTTCAGGCATGCATTGTAGTACTTGAGGGTAGGGCATTATCACAGCATTTTAGTAAAGAAAAGGTATTGGGAGAGGGAGAAAAAAGATGCTATTGGGAATAATCCAGCCTTGTAGAAAGAATAGACTAAAATATTTTGTGTAGTTTCCTTTCACACATTGTTAAAACAATATGAATACCGAATAATACAAATTCCATTCTGTAGTCTTCAATAACAAACAAGTTGATAAAAAAAGGTATAAAAAGTAACTGAAAAGGACAGGTATGTGTCACCATAAGGGCACTCTGTGTCACAAAGCAAGCATGCCTTAGCGCCAGCCAAAACAACCACCCACTCAGGGTACTGAAGGGTAGGCATGCTGTTATGACCCAGATTCAAATGTGAGAGTAGGAGTGAGAAAGTGAAAGTGTTAATAGTACTTCAAGCACAGAGCTAATGGGAGGGGAATTTCTGGGATTCCCTTTTCATTCCTATGCTCTCTCTAAAGAAAACTACTGAGTTCCCTGAGACAAAAAAAAACCACCAAACAAAATAACCAAAGTCTTTTTGACTGTTGAATTTTTAGACTGAACGGTGTGGAACAGAGCTGAGTACCTGTCCTGGCTGGAAATACATGCATGAGTACTGAAGAGAGAGAGACGAATTGAGAGGGATAAACAATCTCAGAGTACTTGAAACTTTAACGGGTGCTGAAACACTTTCTGAGAATGGAAAAAGATGGGTAATTTCAAACACTGACATACTTCTTTGTTTTGCCACAGCTGGCATAAATTTGAAAGACAACAAATCTGTTGCAGCCGTCAACACCAAATCCAGCAGCCTGCCCCACGAAACAGCTTGCACAATGGCATTTTGAGGAGGATGGAGCACGTGCTCACCACACTGCTGCAAAACCTCCTTTTTCTTACTTCATTCTTATTAGAACAAGCATTGTTATGTCACTGAAGTGTTTAATAATTTTTTAGTTTACAGCAATATTAGGAAGCCTTCCAACTTAGATAGGCTTTGTGTTGTGTTAACACTGAACGTGGTTAAGCAAGATTTAACATTAGCCAATTCAAGCATTTTGCAGTGGTGGGTTTTTTTAGTTTTTAATTAAGTTTAATAATTAAGAAATTAGAACTTGATCAAACTCTAGCAGGTCCTGTGTTGAACAGCACTCATAGATACAAATTACTTGGTCTGTTGCAGTAGATGACTCATGCAGGTAGATCCTGTACAACAGACACAGGGATTGTAGCATCAAGCTCTCTGAAAACTTGTGTGCCTCACGAAGTTCTGTATTCAATGCATTTTCAGGTAATAAGAGTAGGGCAGTAAAGATAACCATGTGGTAGTTCGCCCTTTAACTTGTTAAAACTGAAGTGGGTTGCAGGGCTACCACTATCTCTTTCTGTTAATGTTTTCTTCCTTTGATGTAGGCAGCTTTTCAGTTGGAGAGAATGAGAAATGTCAACGTGTGGTTGCTTGCTTACTGCATTTAGAATTACTTCAATAAACATGACTTTTTGCAGAACAGGAATGATTTATTTACATTATCAGTTGTGCTTGTAGAGAGACTCCATAAGGTAGAGCATAAATGAATTAAAATTGATGCTCAGGGGTGACCCTTTAGCCTGCCTTCGTCTGACACTTTCTGGTGTTTGCAGAAGAGGGTTATGGAAGGTTGAGGAGAAGGAGGAGATTACCTCCTTTTGTGAAGGCTCTTGTCAAGGTTTTTTCTCCCAGTGACTGAGCACAGATATTGAAAGTCTGTTGTATCTCCCCAGTGCCTGATGTCAACATCAGATGTCATCCTTAGCAGCAGCAGCAGTAGCCGCTGTGACAGTAAAAGGCAAACAGTGGAAGACATAGCCAAAATGTTGAAGTCCCTGCTTCCCTCCGCAGGGCTAACAAAGCATGCAGAGGCCTACATTCTGAACTTGGGACACAGCTGTTAAAAGCACTTTAGTTTTCCAACCTGTGTGTCTGGAAAACTTTGTGATTGCAAGTGATTTGGACAAGTCTGGCTTTTGAAGCAAAGCAAAAACTGGATTCTGAAAGTTTGAAAGTGTAACAACTCAGTAAGAATGGCAGAATTTCACACCTCTTATTCAGATTTTCAAAAGAGGCAAAATAATGTGCCTCTTATTTTAACTCAGCTTTGTTTTTAGTAGAATAAAATACATTACAATATAAAACAATATGGATGGAATTAAATGAACGACACAATATACCCCAGAAACCATAACAAATTGTTTCTGCACAGAAATCTTTATTCTAAGGGACAGTAATATATAGCAGTATTGGAAAACATTTTAGAATTATTGTATCCAAGGACTGGAGTGAGTTGCCTTACAGTAGGTTGTCATGCTGTTTCTTTTTCTTCTTTTTTTTTCAACCACCATCTGTGCTCCAGAATTTAGGTTTTCATTAAGGCAAAAATCAGCTGTAAGGAGTTCAGTCTCATTCACGTTAAAACCCCTTGGAATAACTGAGAACCTCATCATACAGTTAAAAGGAAATCTCTGAAATTCCATTCCCTGGTTTTCCAGTTTTTATGTGATCCTCATCAATTTAAAATCTGGGCAGTTTATAGCTGTGTGGAGTCATCTGGAGGCACAAACAGAAACCAAATACCAAGTGTTTTAATGAAGCTCCTTTACCCTACTGCAAGCTTGCAATTGCATCTCTGACAGGTCAGAAATGGGACAGAAACACCCCATTAATCTCAATGCAGTATCAGCTTGCAGATCTATTGCCAGTATCTTAACTGTCAACTCTATTAACCATTTCGTTTTTAATCAAAGTGTATGACATTAGGTGTATGGAGATTGGCACTGGTTGCTCTATGCAGTAAACATGAGTAAGTGGAGAAATAAGATACCAGCAGTCGGAATTGCCAATTAAGACAAAAATACGAAAATTCCTGTGATAACTTTTAAAATGTGTTTATTTTAAATTGGGCTGGTCGTGCAGGTGGATTTTTAGGAACAGCATTGCATTTTTTCCATCATTGTATTTGTACGTTTTTGAATTGTAGAACTCAGGTGGAAAACAAAACTTACCAATAGTATTATGATTTCCATCGATACTACTATCCAAAATGTTGAGGGAACTCGATAGTTGTTCAGATGTTGGTTTTGTACATCACACGGGAGAGGCTCCTGGTGGTGCTGGTAGCAGTGTAAATCCAACTTGTTAATGAAAGTGATGCCATCATGAATTGTGACAAGAATAACTGTAGATTGAAAACAAAATAATCAGTGAAGTAAATTGCCTTCCCTCCTCCTCTCTGTGTTGATATTTTGGAGGAAAGGTTCTTTATGACATATTTTAACCAAAATTGTTTGTATTTTGTTTGTTAGTGTTTGCTGATGGTTTCCCATAGGCCAACACGGTTTTCTTACTGTTTCAAAAAGCTTTTTAAAATGTCATTGACCAAAGCAGGCTCAGTGTAACTCCATGAAAACGAGATGCTTTTTGATCTTCTGGAAGTTTCTATTCTATTCCTCTTTTTCTGGGTAACACCATCCATTAGAGCTCTCAAATAATTCCCTTCTGAACTTCTGGGATTTGGAGGAGCAGGAGGGAAGGTCTCTATTCAGAGTACTAGCCAGGATTGACCTCATTTAAGTTGTAAATACTGAGATTCCTGAAGCCTGAATTAATGTTTGCACAGCTCTTGAAAAGTATACGGTGCAGTGGAATTGCTGAGAGCAAGATAATTTTTAATTATTTTGATGTGGCTTCAGGCAACATAAAAACAGCAGTGTGCTCACACTCTTCATCTACAGGAGACACTGGAAATTACAGGATTAAAAAACAATGCTGTATTGTATAGGCCAGTTAACAGGAAGAGAATGGTGTGAGAGATAATTTCTGGCATTCTGAAACACTAAAACTCTCCAAAAACACAATATTTCATGGGAGATTTGTGTGATACTTCAAAGTTAAATGTTTATCAATAAACTTCATATTACCTCACAAATGGGAAATACCAGTCCTGCTGGCATCAGTTAAAGGATGCAAAGCAGGTTCATGGTTACAAAACTGTTCAGAAGATTGGTTTTCTTTTATTAATGCAACACAGGATGAAGCAACACTGGTAAAGGCAAAAAGAGAGCTCTGTGACCAGAAGAGCCAGTGGCTAGACTGAGTGGTGGTGCAGTTTTCCAAGTAAATTCTTCAGAAATTGGTGTTTTACTGAATTGGTCTCTTTAGCTTGTCAGTGGAGCGGAGCAAGAAATTGCAGTGAGTGCTGGCTGCACACTGCAGCTGCAGTTCTTCATGAGGCTGGGTCTAGCTCCTTGCTGAATGAAGTCTGGAGACATGACAGAGGCTTAAACCTCCTGATACTCCTTGCTAACCTGCTACAGAGAAGGTGTCCTAGGGAACCACTGATTCTGTTAAGTCAACGCCAAAGGTCCAGCTGAGTTAAGCAGGCA
>NW_010411038.1:103785-106872 GCF_000710305.1 Buceros rhinoceros silvestris | reverse complement strand
CAGCAGGAACTGGGTTTTGCCCTGATTTTTTTATTGCCACTGTGGCACAGGAAGACATTGCAGGCTCTGTGCACTGTGGACTTGGACATACAGGGAGTTTTGTTACCATAGTTGCTTTGGTCTCCAAAGTTTTCTTAGGTTTCAGCTCATGTGTACGTCCAGAGTGAAAGAATTGGTATGAAACAATACTCAGAAAGGATTTGGTTCCTCATCCATACACACCAGTGCAAAAACGAATAGCAGAGAAAACCTATTTTCATATAGGCTGTAGAACTGAAAGAGAGTATAACTTCACAGTACCAAATCACTCTGGAATTGCCAGGCCTTGTATTAACTTGGTTTATATCATTCCAAGTAGTGTGCACTATTAAAAAATCAACACTAGGTATTTTGAAAGGAAAGGTATGTGTTACTTACTTGTGGGTTTCATGTTGGAGACTTTTTTTTCTGATATTGGAGGTACTTTCATATGCAAAACTTCACCCACAACAAATGACTCAGACCTAAGAACGCAACCCCAATGAGAAGTCTGCTTGGTAACTGATGAGCTGGCAGAGACATACTGATTTTATAGAGAAAGCAGTTTGAATACATCCCATGTGACTAGTGGGCTATGCTATCCCTCACAGTCCCTCTACTGAGTATAGCATGTGTACAATATAAAAACATGTTGTTTTGCAAAGCTTTTATGTATCTGGGAGACATTTAGCAGCATTTACAAAGCTGGTGGAAATCTCTTCAGCTACATTACCTTTATTACTGTGTAGCTTGTCCCACTTTGAAGATTAACACAGATCCAACCCGATGATACAAGGATACATTATTATTTTTAATTATGCTGGTTCAGAAAGACAATAGAGAATTATTTGGGAAAAAGAAAATTAAGTGCTACAAGAACAGAAGTTCTTTTACGTTGCTTTGAGAAATATAAAAAGCAGAGATAATCAAACTCATATCACAGATTTGGAACGTATGTGTCAACTCCGGAAGATGTTCTGCATTTCTGAATACAAGGGTTTCTGCTGGAGTGATTAGAAAAATCTGAGTTCACTCTGGGCTTAAGTGGATGCTATTACTTATCATTTATATAAAATTTCCTCAGGTATTTTCAAAATTTGATTAAAAGAACTGAATCTCCATGTGGAGAAATAGGCCAATATAGAAATCACAATGGCTTTCTTAAATTAAAATAGAAAAAAACCCCTGCCTATTTGCATGAAAGACAAAATATGTTAAAATACTTAAAAGTAGCAGAATAGTTTAAAGTCTTATTTAAACCATAAAATGTAAGTACTTTTCTATATAACTGAGTATATAGCTGCTTTTAAGAGAAGTGGATCCAAGGGGTATGTCAGTTAAGTTATTGCTTAAAACATGAAGTTTATGTTGTTGTGGAAGGAACAGAAGTTCTACTTCTATGCTGGCTCTTTTTGGTTCTTTCCTACTGGATTCCCTTGGGATGTGATTGCTACAATCCCAGTGACAGGAAAGCAACACCAGAAGGGGTGGAGTTCTAAGACAGCTGAATTATAAAAACAGAAATGGCAGTTGGCCGAACGCAGGAAGTAAAACTCTTTTGTCAGTTTGTTAGTCATTATGTCTCTGTCACAAATGAAAGCAGAGTAAGGGAAGTCTGTTGTTTCTAGCTCCTGACTATATTGAAATATAGTTCCCATATGATTTTTCATGAAAAGGTCGTGTCTGCTATTTTGACAGTGGCATATTAATTTGACTTTGTTCGTATTTCACATGTAGATTCATCATTTCAGGTTCCAGCTTCGATCACAGAAAACAGATCTACACAGGCCTGTCTAGCAGCTAGATGCCCAGGCCGTGTTACCCTACCTGACTTACAAGATTGTCACAGAAAAAATGGCAGAATGTAAGTGATGTTTAATTATAGCATGGATGCTACTTCTATGCTTGCTAAGAGGTCGGTTGTTTGTCATAGATGGAAATTAGGTTGGCCTGACCTGATTTTATCTTAACAAATGTACCCTAGCTATTGCTTTTCCCTGTATTAGATCCTGGACTTGTAAATGTCTTATGTGCTCATTTGTTGAGCTGGCCAGCTGCTGCCTGTGATCGTGATGTTATGTTACCGAAATAAGCTGGAGCTGGGCTGTTTTCCTTCTTTCAAGTAATTTGCTTGTTCTTTTTTCCCTGTGTGGCATTGGTGTCCACACAGCCACACACCAAGTAAAATTAAGCATTTGTTTCAGCAGAGCTAACCCAGCTGGGAAGAAAGAGGTAGGGAGGGAGATGGGAAGAGTTTTCAGACAAATTTGTTCCTTGACCTGGCTTACCTCACAGCTGCAAAAATGCCAGTGGTAACACTAGGGAGATGGCCAAACAGATGGCCAGATGTGTGGGACAGGGTGACTGCCCTGCCCATTGACTACCTACACATACGCTGGGTTAAAATGATTATTAGCTCCTCTTTCTTCCTGTGCAAACGAGCATGGGGGTTACTTATTTCCAGTCTTTTAGAACCTCTTGTATCTTTGAGTTTATCAAAAATAATTGCTAATGGCTTTAAATTACTGTATCCAGTTCCCTATGAGCTCTAGGCCACAGCAAATTTCATCAGGTGTATACAACTGAGAAACCACAAAGTAGCCTCTAACTTGTTCTCTCCCTGTCCTAGGGAGTTCTTGCTTTACACCACCATGTTAGTTCTCAGATCATGGGTAACCTCTTGAGTCTGCAGTTTCATGTTTGTTGTCTAAATAGTATTCCTGTCCCAGTTGCTCTGGTGTTTGTCCTGGGACATCATGCTCCAAGTTGTGCTGGTGCAAGTGGTTGGGAGACAGTTTTGTGGATTAAATCAGGGAACTGATCCAAGTTGAAAACATCATGTTTTATTAATTGTTGTATTTTAACCCAAATCCCCGAGGGGACAACATGCCAATGAAAACAAGCCAAGGACTGGGAATACCTTAAGTCACAGACCACTTTCTATTGTGAAAACAAGTCCCTGCAAAGACTTCAGCAAAACAGTTTCAGATTTACATGATTGCAGCTGAGATTAAAATCTGGCCTTGATGCATCAACCATCTGTTTCCATCCCCAGAAAAGAGACTCAGC
>NW_010411038.1:100953-103679 GCF_000710305.1 Buceros rhinoceros silvestris | reverse complement strand
CAGGAATATCTGTAATTCTGAGGACAGGATTCTGGTTTCATTCTTGTAGTTATATATCACAAATAATTCTACTGATGTTGCTGGAGTTATTTTCTTGTTTATTTCGGTGAAGATTTATTGAGAAACTGCTCTCCAGAAAATTACAGAATGAAAGGCATGCTTTGGGACAGACTTGGATTTCCGTTTCTCCAGGTTTACACCAGCAGAACTCCAGTAGAGTGTTCTGAATTCATACCAGAATAGCTCAGAGTATAGCCTTTTTTAAGTAATATGAAATGCGTATAATTTTGTCTCAACAACTTTGGAGGAGTATACATCACCACTGCTATGTTGCTAGCCCTAATTAAATGTGACATTTTTTCACTCCTTGAATTTTGGCCATATTTGAAGTGATGTGGACATGGAGTGTATTAAATCTTTGAAGTAAAAACCACATAGATGCCCTTATTTTTATCTTCTGCAAGTCCAATTAAAAACATATAAACCAGAAGTGAAAATAAATGATAGAATCATAGAATGTTTTAGGTTGGAAGGTACCTTCAAAGGTCATCTACCCCCCTGCAGTGAGCAGAGACATCTTCAGCTAGACCAGGTTGCCCATAGCCCCATTCAACCTGATCTGGAATGTTTCCAGGGATGGGGCTTCTACCACTTCTCTGGGCAACCTGTGCCAGTGTTTCACCACCCTCATTGTAAAAAATTCCTTCCTCATGTCTAGTCTAAATGTCTAAAACTCTTCTAGTTTAAAACTATTGCCTCTTGTCCTGTTGCAACAAGCTCTGCTAAAAAGACTGTCCCCATCTTTCTCATAGGCCCACTTTAACTATAGAAGGGCTGTAATAAGGTCTTCCCAGAGCCTTCTCTTCTTCGGGCGGAACAACACTTGTAGCCTTTCTTCATGGACAAGGTGGTTTTGTGGCCCTTCTCTGGAGCCTTTCCAACAGGTCCATGTCTTTCTTGTGCTGAGGACTCCAGAGATGGACACAGTACTCCAAGTGGGGGTCTCACCAGAGTGGAGAATTAAGAGATTAATTTAAATTAAAATTATCATCACTCAGGAATCTCATCCTGCTGGCCATTGTGTTTGCTAGTAGTTATAGGAAAAGTTTTAAAAATGTAGATAAGCATTTTGACCAGGCTGCTGAATTTCCTGCTGGGTTGTTTTTTTATCTGTTTCTTTTATTTATGCAGAAGTATGTATTTTGGTTTCTTGGTACGAATCAAAAGAAATGGGAACCAGCATTTATTACACATGCTGGAAGAAAATGTTACATATCTATTGACTTAATGGTCTTAGATTAACAGAATAACCAGTGGTATTGCATGTGTTTCGATGTGAAGAAGGAGATCTGTGCAGGATCAGTCCTTGAGTGACATGCAGGGAGAAAGACTAGAACATTCTGCAAAAGACTAGCAGGTAGAAATAATAGCCAAAGGTCAGCGGGATGAAATGCCCTATTCTTTTGTGTACATCTACTGGCAAAACATGACACACAGTTTGGAATACCTTAAAAAAGGTTTTGTCTTGTCTTCTTGCCTTATTTGCATACCTCTTCAAACTTGTACATAGCATAGTATACATTTGTTCATTATGTTCATTTGTTTCAATAGTGTGGGGTTTTTTGGTCATACCATTCCCCCTTCCCTCCTATCAAGTATCCTGATTTTGCCTCCATTTTTGTCTTGTACCTTCTTCCTTCCTGCTGTGGTGTAGTTTTGCAGATAAAGCCAATTAATAAACACACCACGGAAAGAGATCAGGTTTTTGGCGGTCTCTGATCAGGAACCTAGATATTTGGGTTATTTAAAGATGTTCCTCTCTTTACATCTTCTCCTCCTGCAGTGTTGACTAGTCTCGCTACTTTCTCCTTCTGAATGATCACACAGGAGCCATCTGTCTTCCTTGCAGACTTAGCTTCAGTCTCTTTGCTTCTGCAACTTCAGCAAGCACATCCTTTTTCAGCTTGCAGATTTACGGTCCTGATTCTCTTTACCTGTAGAGGATTTCCTAAAGGGCACCAGCAGCATAGCTGGCTTCTCCCTTCTTTGTGAACCAAGGCAGGTGCTTCACTAAATCCCTGCCACTCAAGGACTGATAACTGCATGGATCTCCTTCTGAAGGAGGAAACTTCACATCAAAGCACATGCAATATCACAGAGTGCTGAAAGATACCACTGGTTATTCTGTTTATCTATGACCTATTTGAGGGTTTTTCTCTCTCCAATGTCCTAGCACATTGAAAAGCACTACTATTTTCAGTTTTTTTTCTTTCGGTTTGGTTTTTTCCCCCAAAATTTGTCATGAGTCATTTTTGCAGGGCATCTACTGCAATCCAGAGAAGATCAAAACTGCAAGTGTTATATTTGGTATTTGTCAGTATGTGTGATGGGTATGTACGAGTATTTTGCATAAGTCCTCTGGTGATTTCTGACAACTTCAGAGAATTTCTCAGTAAATGTGTGTGGGCTAATGGGAAGATTTTGGCGTTCTCACCATGTTATGACTGTCTAAGTGGTCATATATATGTGTTCATATGAAATTCTGGTACTTAACCGTGATTCCACAGTGTGCTGCTGAAAGCTAACCACACATCACCTTAGTAAAAGAGTGGACAGCGGGTTGGGGAAAATAACTGTTCCCCAGTACTTGGTACCTGTGATATCACCTCTGGAAGTCTATGTCCAGTTTGAGGTGCTGTGGTACAAGAAAAATATTGACATATGGG
>NW_010411038.1:95263-100859 GCF_000710305.1 Buceros rhinoceros silvestris | reverse complement strand
ATTGGTATGTTGGAGAAGTGATGGGGGGGGGTGGCTATACTTTGTTATGATATGCAACTTACCAATGTATGTAGGGGATCTTACCAACATATACAAATATTTGAAGGGAATGTGCAAAGAGAATGAAGCCAGGTGGGTGGTTTCCAGTGGTACCCAGTGACAGGACAAGAGGCAAAGGGCGACCATGAAAACATGGGAGTGTTCTGAACATAAGGAATCATGTTTTTGCTGTGATGGTGACTGAGCACTGACAGAGGGTGCCCAGAGAGGTTGTGGTGTCTCTATTCTTGGAGATATTTAAATGCTGGCTGGATGTAGTCCTGGATAACCAGCTCTAGGTGTCCCTGCTTGAGCAGGAGCACTGGACCAGATGACCTTCAGAGGTGTGATTCTGTGACATGCAAGAGAAAATCCAGTGAAAAATCAGAAAGATGATTAGAGAAGCATATATTGTAGAAGGCTATTGAGAAAATTATAGAGAGAGTGGGCAAACACTGGAACAGGGGCTCAGACTGATATGGAATATCCATCCTTGGTGATATTCTAACATGACTAGTCAAAGCCCTGAGCAACCTGGTCTAACTTACAAGTCAAGTCTGATTTAAGTGTTGATCCTTTAGGCAACCTTTAGTTTGGTCCTTAGGCAGCCTAAATTATTCCATGATTTTATGTAAAATATAACCAAGACTTTCTAATCTTTGCAGGTCCCAATGAATGCAGTGGTATTTACACAGCAGGGCACAACATAAAACCCAAGCCTTTGGCAAAGATAAGTAGTATGAATATATATTTTGATATCTCTATTATAATTATTAATTTGTACTACATTAATGGAGCAAGGACCAGGGCTGTTGAATGTGCTATATGGGCATATCTGGTATGACCAATATTTGTTTACATGTTGTTTCACAGAAGAGTGAGTGCTCTGAAGATGTGACTACAAGAAGCTGGGCTATAGAATATGCTTTACAATATGCTGTTTTGGTTAAGTGTTCATACCACAGGCTTTAAAGATACGGCATGAACAAAACTTTCCAGAGAAAACTTGGACATTTCTCCTGCAAAAAAAAAAAAAAGTTATGATAGCTCCATCCTCTTCTGTCATTTCAGCTTATTTTTTTCTTACTCTGTCTTATATCCACACTGCAGTAATGCATGGGGGGCAAGAAACTGTCCCTGCACAGGAACACAAAGTGAGTGAACAGTCTTTGCACTGCCTCTACTCATAAGCCTTGGCACAAAATTCAGGGCAGGATTGGTTGAATCAATACCTTTCATAAACCCATGTTGACTCTGCTGAATATTTACAAACCAAGGAGGGAAAAGGTAAGTGTTGAAAAGGCAGTTAGTGCAAGTTTCCTTAGGATAACACCTGGAGACAAGTAGTCGTGTTGATTTGCAAGAACTAATAAAATTCAGGGCATCTTGAGTCTGATGAATTGATGCAAGGCTGCTAGAACACACGGGCGTCAAGTTGGACCACATCCTGGGAGTTACTGGCCGCTGTACGAAAAACATGAACAATTCATGAAATAAAGGACTCTGAAGGATTTCCAAACAACTGCCTAGAAGCCATCAGTGCTTCAGCGTGATCCTCTGTTTCCAAGTACACAGTGGAGTTTGTCTCCCAACTATTGCTCCGACTGGTAACTATGGGTGCATGTGTAAGTGGATGTGTTATGTAAACAGCTATCTGCTATCCAGTTAAAAATAGGCAGAAACAGATGAAGAAGCAAAGTTTTATAATAAAATCATTCAAAGGATAGCTTCAATGTCAATATGCCCTCTAAACAGTGCTAATAATTTCTGTTGCAGTAATCGTCTATAGAAGTGTCCAAGGTATATTGTCCTACCTTGAACAGTAGCTAGGACTAGATATGTCAAAGAAAGTGCAAGAAGCCTGGCAGTATATTGCTACGGAGTTGGTTGTCTGTATAGAAGAGTGTGCTTCCAAAAGCTCTAATTGATGGTTGGTATATGTCCCCCATTTAACGCTATAATTATATGTAATTATGCCTTGTGTGAAAAAGTTTCCTATTGCCACTTTGAAATTGCCACTAGATTTCTGTTTCAGCAAATGCTCTCTTGTTCTTGTACTGAGAGCATGTTATTTATTATTGTGATTCTTTTCTTGTCTCCCCACTTAACTTCTGTCCAAGGCAAACACAGAAGAGTCTTTCAGCTTGTTTTCTACTAATTTTTATCTTAGTTAATTCTGCTGCCCCCTTTTTTGATAGGGGTAATTAAAATTGTGCACAATGTTCCAGATGGCAAGTAATTTGTTTATTTAACTAAATTACAATGCCTAGACATACATTATTATATTGTTTCCATTACCATTATATTTTGTGCATAGTCCAGTAACTGTGTGCTTTTTCCACCACCACTTCTTCATAACTAATGTTTTTTTTTTGATCTAGAGAGAGTGTAGAGTCTTGTTCTGAGATATAGATACCCAGCAGTTGCAGTGATTTCCTCTGAAGTGTGCTAAAGAGATTTGCCAGCATTTGGTTTCATCTGCCATCATATTTTCTATTTGCTTGACTTGTTTAAAGCCTCCAAAGTTTTTCAGTTTCCCTGGTCTTGGTCAACTTAAATAATTTTGGAATGCCAGCAAAAAACTTTCCAGATAGTTTGTAAAAAACAGATGCCTGAGAATGGAACCTTGGGGCACACCATGGATAACCTCATGCCATTTTTCTTTCTTTTTGTTTCTTATTACTCCTCCATTTTTGATATGTGCAACTACTTTGTCTCCTCCTCCTCCTTCTTCTCCTCTTTGCTTACTTAGCTTCTTTAGTAGCTTTTTGTGATGGGCCAGCCTTCTCTTCTACCTACTGTACTACTAACTCAAAGAATTTTAACAGATTAGCTCCTTTGCAGAGCTCATAGTGTATAGGTATATAGTGTATATCCCATTATAATCTAAGTATTTTATAGTCACCAATGCAAAGAATTTACTGGCTATTGAAAGCAAACCATTAGTCTGCAATTCACTGAATGACTGCACACACTTTTACCTGACCACATGTGCAGCACTGACTGTCCTTCATCCCTCAAGTATGGCACTTGCTCCCGTCCCCCACTTGGGAAAGTGGTGTTTTGTGTGTATAAATGTACTTTCAGTACTGTATGCTTGTATAAGTGCATGGTACTATCACATTTATTGCTATGAACTCAGCAGACTGCTGAAACATTGGGCTATGCTGATGTGATTGCCTGCGTTGACACTAACTTTCTTTCCATTTGAATCTCATGGTTTCCTCCCTTTTTCCCCATATTATCTTAACAACTTCATGCTCTTGCAAACTACTGCACAAATGATAACATATCTTAAATTACACCAGACAGGAATTTACACACACCAATTTGCAGCTAAGTCAAATACATTCAGCCACTTTCTTTTCCAAGATTATTAATCCCACATAAATCTATATGCAATCAGCTTCCTACTCTCTGCTCTGAGGTCCGCGTTGCCAGCATGTCTCTTACAGCTTGTCAGTGTTTTCTTCTCTAGCACAAATAACACAACGTCCAGTCCCTCCCGACTTCAGGGACTAAGCTGTCTGTAAGAGAGCCTTGTGTGCTGTACTCCAACCGGGATGTATTGACTTCAGTGCTGTTAGATTAGTCTATAGCACCAGATGGCCGCCCGTCTTTTTGGCACTCTCACAAAATGGCCAGTCTTACTCTGCTGCTCCGGGGATGGGGAGTATTTGCACATGGAGGATGACGGCTGCACCCAGAAGCCTTTTCTTTTCTGCAAGGTTGTTTTGGATTCAGAGCAGAGAGTCCTGGATACTCACATAGCACATACTGACCCAGTCTTCCCTTTCAGATCAAACAGGTGGAAGAATCTGAGTTGCCTTTTGCACTGCATCTGGAAAGGAGGCTGTAGAGCTTCCTCTTCTGGGCATGTGCACTGCTGCTCAGAATCAGCAAAGAGGTTGGTAAAGAGCAGAAAGCAAAACAAGAATTTGTTGCAGACATCTGGGGGTTATTCAGTTTTGCATATTTTGATCTGACAGTAAATTACTAGCTGAGCCCAATCTGCTGTTGAAAAGTGACTCTCGAGTAAGCAGATTCATCTTCCTGGAGGATCCTGTCAGAGAGGTAACTGCTGTGACAGCTCCCATACAACTCTAATTGCAGCCTCTGTCTAGGAGTGTAAAAGCATAGCTCATAACATTGTCCCCTATGGCTGTCCAGCTGCAGCAGCAGCAGCTCTTCGATTGGCAGTTGTAAGCAGTTAGCACAGGTTACAGCAACTTCGAGCTTCTCTATTCCACAGAAGAAAGTGAACTTAGCTTTGAAGAAGACACTGCAATTATGTATGGCGATTATGGCTGGTAACGGTGATGTGTTCCACCTGCATCTCTCTAAGAACAACTGCATGTTCTTTCACAAGTTTTGGACATTTCTCTCCACCAAACTAGGGAGAGATGATCTCTAGCAAGGAAGATAAATGGGCTAAAAAGGGTGGAGATATAAGTCTTGACAAGGAATTTGAAAAAATGTAGAAATCAGAATGCAAATTTTAGTTTTCCTAGGAGGCAGGATCCTGAACTCTTGCACCTTGCCTCTTAAATGACCCCTACCTCAGCAGTCCTCCTTTTTCCAAAATGACCTCACACTTGTTGTCTGGTCACCTTCTGTTCAACCAAAGTGAGAAAATAAGATGTCATTAGATCTATTAACACATTTGGTCAAGTGAAACAGAGAGATGAGGAGTCAAGACCTGGTCATGTTCCATGCTGAGCTGACTCAACAGGCTCTGCTGGGGCCCTGAGGTCTGGAGCACTATTTGGGTAGGAACAGAGCAGTTAAAACTTTGTTGTCCATATTTTTGTGCTCTGCATCCAATATGGATCATTCCACTGCTTCCACATTATATGACAAGACAAATTATTTGCAGCGAGCTCCTCCTGTACAAGTGGTCAACACACATTTCATTACAGAAACTACCATATCAAAAGTGAAGACTTGGTACTTCATTAATTCACTTTCCCTCATGTTTTTTCCAGTTGCTCTTTTTTGATTATCTAGTCAAATATTTAGTCAAAGAAATATCTTTGCTGACTTTATGGAGAGATGAATACCAAGGGATTCTTGGTCTGAGTGCACAGTATATTAGTACTCGGCTCATCCTTAGTCTAAGTGTAAGGTGTGTTAGTGGATGATTCTCCTTGTGAGCTTCCTCTCACTATTTTTGAAAGTTCTTGAGGAGTTTATGCTAGAAGAGGCTTTCCTAAGCTAACTTGTGAGTTTCCTTCTTTAAGCTTTTAAGAGACAAGACTTAAAAAGAAAAATCACATTTTTAGAAACATGTTATTTTCATATCATGCAGGCGGCAGTAGTTGATTTCTCAGTTGAGTTATCTGAGATGACTCACATGCTTTTGGAAGCAAAACATTTAATCCTGAGGACTGTCCAGGCAAATTCATCAATCATTATGCATGGGAACGTCAAAGTGCCCATAGGGTATTCAACACCCAAGCACAGGGAAGTAGCTGTTTAAATGACTCTTAAGACTTTCTTTAAAACTACCATCTACACACAACCAATGTTATCAGAACATTTTTACCTTGAGGGAAAG
>NW_010411038.1:43428-95195 GCF_000710305.1 Buceros rhinoceros silvestris | reverse complement strand
GGGAAAGAGCTTAGCAGAGAGACTGTGGTACTTCAATGTTCTGAAAAGTTCACTGAGTTATTTTCCCTCTGTAGGGCCAAAGGTGCTGAAAAAACTTTATTTTAACATCATTTTTTCCTACTTCGTTTGAACATCGTTTCATGGCGATTTTCTGTAAATATTGCTGTTTGCCTGTTTGGTTGGTTTGTCGGCGCTTTTTTAATGCATGGTAGCTGTAAGTTCAGTACGATCTGGGAATTCTTCTCTTTCTAATGCACAAAGGCATCTCTTTGAAGCTCATTATTACATGACCTCAGCTTTTGTACTGCTCCCGAAGAACACACAAAAAGTATTTGGAACAATCTTCTGGCCAAGAAACCCTCAAAGTATGAAGGAGAACTGCTCTTCCACAAAAGGGACTCCAGGCTACACAGAAAGGTAGTCCTAATTCTCTGGATGATATGTTTGAATGTGATCGAAACAAGTCTCTTTCTCAGTTGTGTGTAGAAAATAAAATAGTTTTAGCTACAGCAATCTCAAAGCAAAAAAGAAACCTTAGCCAAAAATACCCATATTCAGCAAAAATTATATCCAGTTAACACATTTCAGCACGTGCTTAGTTCAAGTGTGGAAGGCAAATTCCCTGGTTGTAAGCAAGTGAAGACATTAGTATTTACTAGGGATTTTGATAGCAAGAGATAAGAGTTGGTACTGTGAAGCAGAAATGCTGCTGGAAACTGATGTCCCGCTTTATTACTGTGAAAGTTTACTCCTGGCAATTGGGGAGCTACACAAGGAATTAAATACGGACTTTAAATAATGTTTACACTAAAAACCTGTGTAATAAAGACATTACTTATTTTTCTGTCAATCAGATTCTTCCTAGTAAAGGCTGCTTCTGACCAACTGAAAGAAAAAGGGATCATGTTACCGCTGCCTTCAAATCCCTGTTGTTTAGGTAAAGTACAGCACTGAATTAAGAGGACAATGTTTCTGTGTTGTAAGATTATGGAAATTGGGTGCAATGGAAGACTGTGTGTTAACTGGGTGAGTGAGTAGATTCTGAACAATAAAGCATTGGTGTATGACAGGAGAGCAGAACAGTGAAGAAGTACCATATCACATGGTCCTCTCTAGACCAGGAAGGCAATGTAGGTTAGATAGTCAAAAAATGTTCTTTGCTTGGTGCAGCCTCAGAGGAAAGCTGCTAGCAAAAGAGGTTTTTCTGAAATACTAGCAAGCTGGGTTACTGATTAATGCTAGATATTCACCTCTTCAGATAAAATCCCACTTTGTTTTGCCTGGTAGTAAGCAAAAATTAAATAAAAAGCCATTTTACTCAAATGTAGCTAAATAAATATTTTTAAAACTAAATTAATAGTGTTCCTAAGCCAAGATTTTTCCTTTTTTTTCTTTTTTCTTTCTTTTTTTTTTTTTTAGCGTTATAGCCAGACAAGGTTCGCCATCAATATGATGACTATCCCTATTTAGATGAACTGGCAAACATAAAACCCATCTGTGTGTTTCTTAACAGGTGCCATTTTAGATCCGTGGGGAGCAAAGCAAGCTTTGTACAGATGGACAGTCATTCATTGGACCCTTGCTAGCAGCAGCACATTTATTCAGCCACTGCCTGCCTACAGGCTCGATATTTGAAAGAGCCAGTGAAAAATGTTTCTGGTGGAATATTTGCATGAGAGGCAAATAGGAGGAGGAAGCAGAGGAAATTCCGTTAAAAATTGTTGGCTTACATTCACTAACAGTCCCATTTTGATCAAGAACTGCAATTTCTGGTGAGTGTTCTGGGGAGTCACTTGATGGTACCCAAAGGCTTTAATTATTAACAGAAATACTATTAAACTGTGTACTTTTCACGGAAAGGAGTTCCTTTCGCTGACAGCACTTGCATAAATTGGAATGGAAACTGGCAACTGCCATGCACTGTGCTGGGTAGAGAAGGACCCTTTTCTCCGCATAGGTCATCACTTCTGGTTTTTTATTTTACAGATGTCCTAGAGAATGGAGAGGAGAGTATCTAAGAGTTTTAATTTTGATAGATAATGAAATTTTACATGAAAAATGCCAGCATTTCCAACTGTCATTTCTAGGTCTAGTGAAAAAGAGTCAGTCAGGATGACATGGTAGAGAAGAGGAATGGCTTTTGCTGTGGAAATTGCTGCAGAAATCCTGTGAGTTACTGCGAGTATACTGTGCACGTACTGAAGTGATCCTCTTGTCTGCAGACTCACAGAAATTACTGACTAGTGTAGTTTGCAGCAGCAGTCTGCTAATTTTTCCGTCGTCTGTGCAGGGACATGGGCAGACATACATTTTACACTGCTTAAGCTTAGGAAAGGTATCTCTGTGTAAGTGACAGTAAGTCTTCAGTATGGCAAGGCAAGCAGCACATTCTTGTAGTGAGGCAGCTGAACCTGAAGCAGTGATTAGCACTGCCTGCAGTTAGGCAGATAGTGATTCAACCAGTAAGAAACAGCGGTTGTGTTTCAATATTAAGTATAGCACCCTTGATGTTAAACCCCGTATAGATTCAGTAAGCTTAACATCATTTGTTGCAAGATCCACTTGCAAACCTGCCAACTCCTGAGCATTGTGTGGAGCTTCCTGACCATGAGCACTACCTTTTCTCCCACCACCACTTCTAACTCATGTGAAAAAAAGAGTGCAAGATATAAGCACTATATGTTTGATGTTAAAAAGTGGCTTATGAGACCTTGGTCAAGTGCCGGGCCTTGCCAAACAGGGGATACATAACAAGATGTTTATGTTATCTATTATTGCTTTCAAAAGAGTCATAATTGCTTCAGGTTCTCCCTCAAAACTTACAGTTTAACTGTTAAGATGGGGCAAAGGAGCCCATGATGACAGCAATTTAACAAAAAGCCACTTGTGGTGGACAAAACTAACATTTCTATTACTACTATGATTAAAGTGAAAATACTGCCAAACATTTCTATGACACTACCATGATTAAAGTGAAAATACTACTAAACACTTCTTCCTTACATCCAGTTTAAATCTATCCTCTTTTTTTGCCCCTTGTCCTATCTCTGTAGGTCTTGGTGTAAATTCTCTCCCCATCTTTCTTATAAGCGCTGTTTATACATTGGAAGTCTGCAATAAGTTCTCCTCAAAGCCTTCTCTTCTTCAGGCAGAACAACCCCAACTCTCTCAGCCTTTCTTCACAGGTGGAGTGTTCCAGCCCTCTGATTGTTTCCATAGCCCTCCTCTGGACCTGCTCTAAGAGGTCCGTGTCTTTGTCATGCTGTGGACCCCAGATCTGGACACAGTACTCCAGGTAGTGTCTCATCAGAGTGGAATCGTGAGGCAGAATCATCTCCCTCGACCTGCTGCCCACACTTCTTTTGATGCAGCCCAGGATGCAGCTGACTTTCTGGGCTGCAAGCGCACATTGCTCGCTAATGTCCAATTTTTCTCAGACTTTCTCAGACCCAGAAATTTGGAAAAGAATTTGCATCTACATCAAGTTATATACAGTTTATAGAGATAGTACTTGCAGATAAAGAAAGAGCAAAATAAAAACCCAAAACCACACTTTCTGGTTGTTTCTAGATTTAAAAAAGATCATCAAACCACAGTAGAAAAAATAATATATAGTCCTCATTTAGCTAAAAAGAAAAAAAAAAGTGTTCAGGAATGGCATAGGATTAATTCTGAAAAAAAAAAAGCATTCAGAGTTGATTTTTACAGTGCCCTAGAAGACAGTTTTCATTATACCTTCAAGAGTTGCCTGTAGTAAAGTCACTGTCCAGTCCAGTCACTGGTGTGTTTGCAGTAGGGTGGATTGTTAGTATAGATGGGCAATTGTTACCTATGCTTTATTCTAGGGTTATAAAAAAGGCCCTAATTGGAATTATAGCCATATAGATGGGACCAGCAAGCCAAAGCAAGAGGTGGAAATAAGGGGCTACCAGAGGCATTCATGTTAGGTCTTAGGAAAATGACTTTTGAGAGTATCTGCAAAGGACTCAGCTGTGGCTGACGTGTTTCTGAAATTACCCCACTGGACTTTTCTAAACTGTGTGCATTCATTGATCAAAGATAGGGAGGAGGAAGCTGAAATCAGCACTAAATCAACACCATATCTACAACAGATCAGTTTTGATGGTCTTAGTCACTATTTTTACTTATGGACTTCTCTATGGTGTTCTGATGTGCCAAGGATCATGCCTGCAATGCAAATAAAAGGTAAGGACGAATAGGCACAAAAAAGATGTCTCCAAGTACTGTCTTCCTTGGTATAAGGAAGATGGTTGCTTCAGATTAGCATCAGGAAAAACACAAGAGGCTGCTGGTTGGCCCTAGCAGATCATCACAAAATGCCCTTTGACATCAGCATCAGATAGTTGGGCCTCCGGACAGCTCTGCTCTCATCCTGCTTTTAGTGACTGCCTCTCCTGCTCAGACACCTTCTCTTGTGTCCCGGGGAGCATCATCCACTTAGTCCTGTCTTCCTATTTCTTTGCTGTTTGACAGTCAGCCATATCCCACTGTCCCTGAGTTGCAGGAAGCCTTTCCCCTGCTCCCTCTCCTGGCAGATGTGAGCGAGCCCTGAGTTCTAAAGGCTCCTCCTAACCAGCCACTTCCTTTTCCCGGGGCTGCTCTGCTTCTTTTCCTTCGGAGACCATATGAGGCTGTCTCAATATGCTCCATTGTATTTGATATTTAAGTTCACTTCTTATTTTGTATTATGAATTCATTTGTTTTCTTTGGGTTTGCTAAGTGCACCTAGTGTGTGCATGGCTCATTAGGTTACTTCTAAACAACCACAGCCAAACCTCAGCCAGAAGGCTCTCTTGAAAAAGTGGTATTTTTCTTGCTTGTTCCCTCTGCTCGAGGAAAGTAACCATGTTTGTATAATTCATGTTTTAAGTTCATCCAATAAAAAAGGAGATTCTTCAACCTGTTTTTTTATCCTCCAAGTGTGAAAATTAGATTTATCAGTTATTAACTTGTTTATTTTTTTAAGGTATCTAGTTTTGTGTCACTGTTGATTTCACTATTTGCAAACTGTCTTTGTCATTTTATTGATAGCACTTGAGTGGAGAACTCGCTGATAATATATGCAAACTCACAGCTCTCAACAAGTTTTACAGCTCCGTTAATGAGGGGATTAACAAGAGCACTGCAATGTATTTAACCTGCGGCACTAGCTCTGTTTCAATAAGACTTCAACAGCCTATTAAATGGAGTGGGGGCTCAATTAACCCAGACAAAGGCCACTCTACAGAACATGGCAGGGAGGACCACAGTTAGCATCTGCCTAAGCAGCTTGTTCTGAGCTGGAAATAAAGAGGGTGACATGTTCTTGCCCCAAGCTATGATATAACTGAAATGGTGATTCTAGTTCATCTGGGCTGACTGAATAGGTGACGGCATTGAAACCCACCACTATCTCGCCATATGACAGTTTGTAAAATCAGAGTGCACTCAACGGTCACCCCAGAGCCTCCTGCCTGATAGGACAGAGGTATTGTTCCGAGGTTGGTTGGTGGGAGCTTTTGCTAGCACAAGGCTGCAGTGCCGGCATGGTGTTATGTTTGAACAGTCAGGGAACATCATGTCAGTAATCTTTCAGGGAATGTTTTAACAATCTCCTGCTGTAAAGGGATTGGGCGTAGAGCTGTTACTGGTCTTTGTGTAATCTGATAGTTCATTGGAGGTTAATATATATAAGAACTGAAAAATTACATGTAAGCAGGGTGGAAGAGAATCACGATTTTATAAAAATACAAATTGCACAGTAGCAATATGCCTACATTTCTCACTAAGTTCTTGGTTAAATTGCAAGAGTTTGTTTTAAAAGGTGCTCCTCGTGCTTGTGGTTAAACTTGTGTTGAAAATGTTTTGCTGGGTGAAGATCTAATTCTTCCCTTGTTTTGGGGATGAGAAGAAAGTTCTTCCCCAGGAACAGCAAAAATCCTATCTACAGAAATTGGCTAGGTTGTGAATACCAGCATTTATTCTATTTGGTATGTCTAGGTTTAGGTTTCTCAATACATGTTGTTACAAACCACAGGTCTTCATCAAGAAATGGCTGCTGATGAAAGAATGGCATTAAGGTAGTATTACGGTGCCCTGGTGTAAGAATCTAGAGGCCATGTTTTAATTACTTGCAAGAGAATCGAAAACAGCACTTTTTTTAATCTGAAAAAAAGCAAGAAATAACAACACCTTCTAGCTAACAACCAATCAATGCAGCAAACTTGTAGTTATCATCTACTGCAGACTATGCTAGAAAGACAAAAACCAGAGAGGGGACATCCATTCGTTCCTGCACTAAATGTACATAGGTCGCTTTGAAAGTAATGCCTCCTGATAATTTCCATGGAAACTACAGCAGACACAAAGAGCACAAGAACACGATTTGATAGAGCAAGTTCTCAGCTCCAAAACACTATTTTTCAACACAGTCACCACCATTGGCTGTGCATTTTCACCAGCGATGAACAAGAGACTATGTGCTGCGCTCATTTAAAAATCTGCCCCAGCAGAGGTGACCCACTATCACTGTTGCCACTGCTGGAACGTGTCACCCACTGCCTCACTCTGCTGACACCCACTGTACGGTCTCCGTAAGCGTTCAGCAGCATTGATGAATGTCAATGGGTGAGATTCTTGTCCACGTGGAGGAATTCAGTTACACTCCTTTGCTTCAGACACCATTTTGTCAGATGGCCCGTCTACTGCCGTCTGTCGCACGGCAACAAAATTTAACAGGATATTGGCAGGGAGGGTCCACCTCTCCTGCCCCCAACCCAACAACCCCCGTCGCACGGCAACAAAATTTAACAGGATATTGGCAGGAAGGTTCAACCTCTGCTGCCACAGCACCAACATCCGCCTCTGACATCGTGGACCAACATAATAAAATAGGAGGCATTACTTTTGGAGCGGGTCTCATGAATTCTTTTATAAAACACACCACTTTTTTTTCAATAACTTGTAATGCTCCTGTCGCACAACTCTGCTCAAAAGGGTAAGATGGTTTTCTTTCATTTCTTCCTTCTGTTGAGGAATGTGTGTGTTTATTAGAAAAACACATACTCGTAAATGTACATCAAGCAGCAAGCCTTCTAGTGGCATGTGCCATGATCTGGTGGTAAAGGCAAATTAAAATACTTGCATTATTAACAGAATTAATTGAGTAGCCAGGTCTACCAAAATAAATTGGAAAAATTGTATGGACTCTGTCAAGTGCATAGCTGAGTGGCAAGTCCATGTCTTACCTGAGGGTAAAAGTATATAGATGTAACTCACCCACTTCCAGGTTGAACAACGCAAAGCTTGTGAATTTATCTGTCTTGTATATAGTGATAAGCATGCACAGTGCTTTCTCCCATGACTATATTTATTTTAGTGTTCTGTATATTTGGTTTTACGTGCGATTCAAGGACAAATAAACATCAGAATCCTTCCCTTTTCTGCAAGTCATTTCCAGGTTTTTGACTCTTGTGAAGTCTTAGGTCTCAAGTCTTTCAAGGCAGAAAACAAACAAAAGACTTTTTTTTTTATCCCCTCCAGAGGTAATTAAGAGACACAAAAGAGCAGAGACCCAATTACTTTTACTTTGAGGTAAACTTTAAGTGCTTCTGATTATCATAGTAAGGACATGTGCTGCTAATTTTATATGTTCATACAAAGGGTAATTTTCTTTCCCTGGCTCTTAATGTTACTGTGGCTTGAGGATAAAACAGGTGAATTGCCATAGGAATGTATTGATTTCCAGCAGTGAAAAATAAAGGGAAGTTATTAAGTGAGCACTGGTTTTCCTTTGGGTTGTATTTGCTTTAGCTTTTTAAATCTAACTTGAGGTTAATAGGGCATTATCACCTGCCTCATCGGTAGAACATATACATCTTTAAAAGTTCTAGATGCAATTTTATTGTTTCCTAGCGGGGGGTGGGGAATTCAAACAGATTATGTTGTCAAATGATTAGGAACTACATCATGTCTTCAGCAAGCATGTTACGAGTTTTCTGTAGACCTGTGTGTACCTTCTTAATGTTTATTAGGAATCCTTGAGTATTTGGCACAGAGACGTCTCTGTTGTGCTGGAAATAGTACAAGCATATATAAATCAACATATAGGATGAGCATACATGAGCACATAGGATGCAATGATGGTATTAGTGGTGATTAGGGGTTAGTTGGATTAGTGGTGATCTAATCCAACATGCCAATTTTTTATCTCCTTTTCTTAGCCAGTGTATTGATCCCCACAGTGACAATAGCAGATACTATTTAGGAACAGCATGCAACCCTAACTGTTCCATGTGGTTGTTTCCTCTGGTACTTCCCCACCATCCACAACTCCTGCATAAGGGATGTTAGAGAGTGCATCCCTGCCTATTTATTTCAGTGTCTGCTTATGGACCAGTTGTCCATTAATTTATCTAGTCCTCTTTGGACCTGTTGATACCTTCTTCCTCTGCAACCTCCTGTGTCAATAGATTCCGGAAGTTCATTCCTGTTGTTTTAAAACAAAAGAAGTACTTTAAAAGTCCTTTCTGGGTGGGTCTCTTATTTGATGTCTGACCTCTAGTTCAAATAGTTTGGGATTTGTGAATAACCACTCATCTTGTCCATTGCCATCATGAGCCTCTAAGCCCATCCTTCAGTCCCCACCCACCTGCTGTCCAACTTGAGGAGTCCCAGCCCATTCAGTCTCTCACAAAGGAGTAGCTCCCTCTACTTAATTATTATATTTGATATTCTTCATACTTTCTCTAATTTTGCTCTGTCTGTTTTAGATACGGAACTGCAAATAGGACTTAAAGAAGTTCTACAGGTGTAACAAAGTCTTGCCTATCATGTGCATCCTTTTCTACTCATTCTTCCCTTTTAAATCATGGTAATTGAGTGATAATAATGATTTAATCATAAACATAGCATTTGGCAAAGTGATATGAGAAAAAAAATACTTAGCACATGTTGCTACTTCTTCCAATCCGCTTTGTCATTAGGAAAAACATATGCAGTATATAAGCAGTGCACAGGTCTGTGCTCCCTGTCAGTGCCATATGCTGGATTCCATCCAGGCCAAGTTACCTGGAACTCAGCATCTCTAACACTTTCAGGATGTTATTTTCTCTACTTCTATTGGCATCCGATTCCCTGTGAGTTGAGATGCACAAGCTTAATACATGGCTTTCAGGAGAGGACAAAAATCAGTGTGGTATTGGAGGCTGATGTGTGAACAGAAAATGGATGAGCTTGTGTATGACAAATAGCAATATTTCAGAATGTCAATACTATACAAAATTGAATAAAGTATAAACCATAGGACTAGGCATTAGGAAATCCACCAGGTTCACTGCTAAGGAAAACTATAAACAATGTTTGGCTTAAATTCAAGTGTCAGAGAACAGGGATGCATCGGAGTGTGGGCATTCAAATCAGGGGAAAAACGAAAGAGGCTGAAAGCAAAATGGAAAATGGTAGTTGAAAGGAAATACACCAAAAAATTATCTGTAAGGTGTATCTCACAATTTATTGGCTATGAGATATATTCCCATAATTAAGAGTTATGTTTTGTGGACTCAAAACAACATTCCCTTATTTCTGGCTCTTCGGGTGAAAATTGTTTCCTTCAAAGGATCTCCAAACCTGATAAGAAGTTAGATTGTGCAGCTTTTGGCTGTCACAATAAACCAGGAGTTCAGGAAGAGACTGGCAAGATTCTGAGCAATGAAAACGAACATCTTCTTGGGATACGTGGACAGCTGCCAGCTCACACATTAAGCTGTTTTCCAAATCAATTGTTCTGTTGTTTCAAGTCAAAGAGTCTTCATGCTCTGCCTGGACTTCTTGTTTTTCATAAAATGAAATCAACAGCTTAAACCTGTGGGGTTTTTTCCTATAACCACCTGATATACCAGCATTTACCATGGTATATAAATTTATGTAAGATATATAAATAGATGAAAAAAGTGATAGGTAAGCATTACAGAGACACTCAAAGATACTCAGGAAATACTGTTCGATCATGGGGTTTGCTTCTTTCTTTGTTTATTTATTAAGCACTGTAGTTTACATTGAACATAACAGCCACTAATTATTAGCTAATACTTATAAAACTGCAATCTGTTTCAAAGCTAAACGCTACTAAATGCTGTTAAATCTGCAATATTAATATCTTCCCAGAATTGAAGCTATTAACTATTATGAAATCTGTAATTATACAATTAATCATTCATATCCTGAAAAATATTTGCAACAGATGACAAACGTGGTGCTAGCTATGTGCCAGGAAAGCGTGACTTAGCGATCATTTTCAAATGCTGTAAATTTCTTCACGATTATCGAAAGGATACACGTATGAGAAAATGTGTGAATGAGCTTGAATCTTTCAGCCAAATAAGCAATACAGGAATTTCTTTACTAGATCAGACCTGCAATTTGAGCACAACATCCAGTATCTGACAGTGAATGACACTAAGGTATATCTTACCCTCCAATCATTAAGTTCTGGTGGACCAGAGTTAGCAGCTTGTCACGATTTCTATAATTAGCTCTGATGTATCTGGATTTTCTTGACATCTGTGTAATAGGGTCAATCCCCTGTTGCACCTTCTTGAGTTGTTACTCCCTTGGCTTCCTGTGACAGTTCTACAGTCCAGCCAGACCTTGTGTGGAAAAAAACTCCCTTGAATTTTTAATATCTTCCTATGTAAATCAGTGTTCATCTTTTCCTTGTAGAGTGGAACTTTCCTGTACCATGCAGTTTTTAAATATACTCCCAGTTTTATTTTTATCTTTTCCTGGTTTCTCCAGTCACAAGGACCTGAATGTCAAATAGATAGTTCCCCCTACTTCTGAATATTGTCTCTCTGCAGGTTAAGGAGGATGAAATGATTTGGCAAGTGTGTCTTGGTTCTTTCTGTGATTCTAATCGGAGACTTTATGTAAGATTCTATCAATTAGCTTTGGAGTTACAGAGAGTTTACGTCTATAGAAGTTAGCATGGTGATCATTGACCTTTGCTTTTGTGCTTTTATTTGAACTGAAAGAATCAAGATGGGTGAGGACCCAGAAATATGTTCTTCCTCTCAATTTCACTGAACAATTTATGATCTTTTGTCCTCATTGAATCTCTATCCACTTTTGTTCAGAAAGTTTTGTGTTTGAAAACATGCAAGTTCTGAATGTTTATGAAGAGAGACATGAGGTCTGTTGTACTTAAGATCACGTAAGTGATTTTAATTCTTTTAGCCACTTATCTATTGAATGTGAGAATAGATGCTAGCCTATGTACATTCAAATGAATACCTTAATTAGGCTTTGGAGCACTGAGCATAGTAAAAATAAAAATTAATAGCTTGCAGCTAACAGTTACCTCAGGTAATCTGATGGAGTGGTAGTAAATTGATCCACTGGTTTATAATGTTTTCAACACTTATATAGACAGGTGCATCACAGAGTGTGTTTCGTAAATCCATAGATGGTAGTATTCATTCTGGAACAGTTGTTGTGCAAAACAGCACAGTAGGCCCAGGTCTCTTGGTCCCCTCTTCTCTTGTGAGGATCTGACACTGCCTTGTCATGGCCCAGTTACTGATCAGCATTACTTTCTGGAACCAACCCTGACTCCATTAAGCTGAACCTAAGTCTTGCTCTGTTTTCAGGTTGACCCACTCAACTGCAATTTGACATTAGGGGAAAAAGGAACTGAGACAAACAGCAGCAGGAGGAAGATGAGAGAAGGTAACATCTGTGACAGAAATTTATAAGCTCAGACTGTTTGTAGAGGGCAATTTGTTCAGATTTGGTAGGTTTTGCCTTATTTTGGTGGTTTGCACTGTTACTATGCATACTGCTTCATTCTCTGGCTTTCTATGTTGCATGCATCACCGGTGAGAAGTAGAGTTTTGTTTTTTCAAAAGGCTCTCCTACAGCTCGGATCTGTGCATGGGCTTTTGGGAGCAAAAGTTTAGCACTTGGATTCAAACTGAGTAAATACAGCTGCTACTTCTTTAATTTTAGATAAATTTCCTTGACTCCTGTAACAAGGTTTTGTGGTAACTGTTATAAAGGTAGTTTGCATATACAGTGCTACCTCCAATTATTTCTTTCTGGGGAAGATGGATTTGTGCAACCATGTTGGCCCCAGAGTCCCTGATCAGCCCATGTGGAGCTGCTAACTGCCAGTGTAATTTTGAGTGAAATGTCAGAAAGTTAGTTTGAAAGTTCTTGAATTTGAGTAGTCCTAGGTTTCCTTTTGTTTTGTTTCTTTACCTCTTTTTACAAGGAACATCTGCCCCAATAAACATCTCAGCAAGGTAGAGGTATCACTGAAGCTGGTGGAGAGATCTGTGTGTGGAAGTCTGTATTAGGCTTCAGCTCATGTTAGCATATGGAGGGGTTTCTTTTTTGTAAAAAATTTATTCCTCTGGACAACACTTCTCTGATACAATAGATGAAGCTTGCACTGGAGACAACCTCCACTTCATGCCCAAGCTTTTAGTTGAACACACATCTCTGAAGATGAAATGCTGCTTTCCTCAGTCTGTCTTTTGCTAACTTCAGTCCTTGTAGTCAGTTGTAAACAAAGGAAGAAAGGACTTTTCTAGACACTCTTTTAATCGAGTGGTAACTGTAGCACCATTTCGACTACGGGAAATCATAGTATTTGGCTCAACAGAGGAATATAGCAATTATAAAGTAAACAGTTACTTTTTTTTTCTTTTCTCTTTGTGATAACAGCAGTTACTGGGCCGTCATGATCCTGAAAACACTGAAATACTGATCATAACAGTAGTTTTCATACCCTTTTAGCCTTATAGGGTGGGGAAATGCAGATGTTATATCTTTGTCATCAAGGCTAAAGAGACTGACACTTCATAATGTTAAGACAAGACTGTCAGACCCCACTGTAAGTAATGAAGCTTGACAGTTCCTGGGTAATACTGCAAGTACCAATCCTGTAAATTTCAATTAGCCCTGACAGCAGTAGGGTTTAATGCGATGTTTATGTGAAGTGGTATGTTGGTAGCTTTCCTTCACACTTATGAGGAAAAGGATCTTTCTCTCCTCTCTCTCTCTCCCTCTCTCTCTCTCTCACACACACACACACACAGAGCAGGGTTCAGCCTTCATCCTATTTATTTTGTGAGATTTCATGAAGATACTTCATGTGTCTCAGACTACCTGTGTGGACAAACTTAGGACTCCAGCTATTCAGAACATATTTATCAAGCTTGGGTGCCTAAAACTTGCCACAAAATATTCAAATTTTAGCATCTAAAATTTTCAGGGTTTTTCCACTACCTGAGATCTGTGGAGTTCTGCTGATGTAAAGCCATCAGCCCGAGGCCCACCTTCTTGCATAAACCTGGTTCTGATGTAGTTGTACTGCTACCTTCTCCCCTGGGAGATGCAGCTTTTACCAGTAGTAGCTTTGCCAGCAGGGCTAACAATGCTTTGTCCCTCCAGTCCCTTCCCGTGTGCTATGGACCAGTCCAAGATGTGCCTATGTGACACAATGTCATCACAGCTGATCACCCACTTGGTTTAGCTCGTTATTGATGTCCACCCTAAACTCCATCAGCCAAACATCTTTTTTTGCTACATTTTGTATCAGTTCTCAGAATGAAATAAGCTTCTACAAGCAAGAAGTCATTTTTTAACTGTATTTCTGCTATCACTCTTGCTGACATTAACGATGCTACACTAAAATCACACCTCTAACCAAGTCTGTGCTACATGCTGCTTTACCAGCAAAACTTTCTAGTGCAGTCCTGCTGTCATGTAGTCATGTCAATTTGGTGCTAAATATAGGTGTTATGTGTGAAAATTCTGGCCTACCTGCCGTGCTTCAGAGAAGTCAACGATAAGCCTCCGTTGGACTAAGGTTCCCCTAGCAAAGTACAAACGAATGCATTACCCGCAAATACAAATCATATCTATGCTTGAAATGAGCACGGATATCAGGTTTTTTAACAATATGTAAATGTGACAGATAAAGAAGTGTGGGACAAAAGACACGTAGATGGGCTTAGAAGGCTCTGAGTGGTGTACTCTGTCAGCGGCTTCCCTGTTAGCTGTGAGGACAGACATTTTGTGTATGGTATCGTGGAGAGCCCAGCCTTGCCAGGACTGACTTCCATCTGCTCTCACCTAGACTAGCGGGAGAAGAAGGTGTTGAGTACATCAAACAAAAGAAAAATAGCTCTAGGGCTGAGTTCTCAACAAGTGAAGGTAGTAAAAATACATTTTAAAGACATATTAAAATTAGCAAAAGCCTGAAAAGGGCACCTGATTTTTACCACTGAATACCACTGAAGCTGCAGTGGTATTCCACCCGGCAACAGCCCTGGTGGTCTTCTGATCCCATGCTGCAGTGGCTGAACGCGCCGAACCAACAGAACTTCATGCAGCAAAAGTATCAATGGTTTATTGCTGAATTTGTGAATCAAAATAGCTCCAGAGCTGCTGCAGTGTGGAGTGGGAGTGTAAGGCTGGAAGAAGTGATATGGAGTTGGGATGAACCGGTAGTGGTAGAGCAAGGGGGAAGCAGATTTCTCCTTTTGGGTGATGGCAAGTTTTGGGGCCATCTCAGATGTGAGTGTATTTTCAACAATCTTTTATGTAATTCTGTTCAAATCTTATTTCAACGTGCAATTTTATCGCTCACAAAATCAGGGAGCTATGCATAACATTTCATGATAATACAAGAAACCTAGGCTATATTATGGGCATTCTTACTTTTCTGTAGGTCTTAGGTACTCAATACAGCTGTCAGTGGAGAGATCCTTGAATTGGTCAACAAGTTGCAATTTTATTTAACTGAAAAGCTTGCCTTTTCGGAATGACTCCTGCATGGATGTAAGATAATCTGAATGAGAGACTCGGATGTAAGGAACAAATTCTGAAAAGTCACAAATGCGAAAAAGTGGGAAATGTAAACATTTTGGATTTGAAATGATCTAATGTTAAAATATAAACTAAATTTAAAGCTGATGTAGAGCATTTTCTCATTTCAATCAATTGCATTGGAAAGGTGGAAGATTAATCAAAACCACTACCTGCTTGTGGAAACTGAAAAAAATATGTACTTCTAATGTGAAAAATTTCAAATAGCTTGCATATTGATGTATGTATTCATTATGGTATTCTTTGTATGCTTTAATTTATCCTATAGTCTGTCTGCCTTGTATCCTTCCATTCTTCCTCTTCCCACCTCCGTTGTTACTTGTTAGGTGATTTACTTAACACTTTGCAAGTGTCTCCTCTCCTGTGCTATGAATATTCAATTTATCAGAGCTTCTCAGAGCAGGTGTTCTCAGAAGAGGAAGTCTTTTTCTTCCTAGCCACACTTTCTCCATACAAACAGCAAACTGCGGTAATTGTCTCAAGAATTTAGAGAGTCAGACAGTAAATGTGAAGGGCCTCTGTTTTGCCTTGTCTAGCAAATGTGCTGATTCACTGCCATTACTTGCTTCAGACCATCATTTCCTATTCAAAAGTAAGAAAAGAAAAGTCTCTGACTGGCAGTAAGAGAGTGTTTTGCCTTGCTCTTTGATTGTGGGCTCCTACTGCTCTGGCAGTCTCCAAGTTGAATTTCTTCTAAGAATCAAATTTTCAGGAGTACACAGTCCTGTTACAGCTTTGCTCTGCTGAACTAATGAACATTTTATAATTAGCTTCAGTGGGACAAATCAAAACAGCAATGGGTGCACTACAAAATCCATTCCTGTATCTTTTCTATTTTCACTGCTGTTTTCTGTGTTTCTCCTCCCACCTTCATTTCTGCAGACTGCTCCAGGAAGAGACAACCATCAGACAACAAAGTTGTGTGAGGGGTGTGTTCAGCTTCAGAAAGAAATTTCCCTCTCTTAGCTTTCACCAGTTTGAATAGATTTTGGTTTTCCAGCCTCTCTTGCACCAGCATTGTACTGCTTTGCAGTGCCAGTGTTTTTTCATTACTCTTTCATGTTTTCCATGTTTGGAAAGAGACTTGCTTTAGTCTCTGTCTATGGCAAAACACATGGTAAAACAATTTGTGTAAGTTTCTGACTCAGGGAAGACTAATATTCCACCATTTGATTCCAAAGAATCCAGTAAGGCATCTTGTGGAAAGCAAAAAGCTCCGTTGCTTTCCCAGAGTTTTTGGCACGTTTCAACTTTAGGTTGTACTGTGGTGTTACCCAGTTCAGAACCTTGGTACTTGTAGATATTTACATAGTTTGGGAGTTCATTGTTTCTCTCCTTTCTTTTTTTCTTTTTTCCTTCAGCAATAAATTTTCATCTTTTTTTGGACATTGAAGAGAAAGGACTGAAGATAAGGGAAAAGCTATCACAATGGAAATCAGTTGCAAGTTTTACACGGCAACATTGGTTTGCTTTTAATGCAAGAATACTTTTACAAAATAGAGCTCACAGGAGGAAGAGAAGCACGGAGTTTGATATATTGGATCGTTTTAAAAGAAATCTCTGGTAGCTCACAAACACCATATACTCTTTTCCCAGATCATTTCAGGTACTTCATAGCACTCCTGTAGTTAGTCCCATGAGCTGTCGTTTTGTTTGTGTGACTCACGGTTAGAGGGTCCCCTCAGTTAGGCACAGAAAAAGCAGACATGTAACAGCGTTGCTTTGAGAATGCACTGTTCTGCAAAATACGCGCACATGTGCTTAGCTAGGCACCGCACAAGTTCGATGCCTCAAAACGAACGCTGCTTCTGCTCCAAGAAGCTCTGTCCTTAAGCATGTGTGTTAATAGCATGCTTGTTATATGCATGTAGGCTGAGGGCTTCATTCTGGGTGAATGTCTGGACTGAAAGTGGGACATGCCAGACTACAGGGTTGTGAGGCTTGTGGTTCTTCTCAGAGCTGCAGTGCATGAGCAGCTTTGAGAAACCAGTCTCAATTTTCACATCCGGGCATGCAAAAATTTAGGCATCAAAAATTAGAGATCGCCTGTGAAAATGTGAACCTTGATGATGCTACGTTTTTCAGTGTGCTATCAGCGCCAACTAGAAAAACACATTTTGCATACTGAAAAAGTAATCAAACCTTTACAAAGTCACAGAAACTACTAAAGGAATTTGCTTATCATAACCAGACAAGTGTTTGAAATCAAAGATTGGTTGCATTTTCTGTTAGTGATGGCCTTTGCTAAGAATCAAAAATTGAAAGTAGCGTAACTTGAAGGCGGTGAAGCTCTTAAGAAAAAAGAGAATTTGGGGCCTTTTGAGAGGTGGACTCTGATAGATTTATTTAAGGTGATTTAAAACGTTATTGACTTTGCTCTTTGGCTGGAGTTTGTATCACCACTTTTAGATGGCAGAATGAAGCTCTTGCTTGTACATCCACTTTCCTGGGCCTCGTTTCAGCATGTGAGTGCCAGCCCACCTCTTCTGGTAAGAGAGCAAAGAGGAAAAGAACAGGGGAAAATTGAGAGACAAGGTGAGAAATATGACAAAAAGTAATTTAAATCAGTGCTGTCCTACATCTGTCTGAAAAGAAATAGAACAATTTTGTGCTGTGAAGGTGAAGAAAAATCTGTGCTTAGTAATTTTCTTTCAGCATTCGGGGTCAGTACTCTTCAAAGTGTAAATGAGCAGTTTAACAAAGAGAATTAAATGAAAGGCCAAGTCCTGTACATAGCCTTATGCTTTTGCTTCAGCACAATCTGATTTTAAAGGTAGCTGAGTCAGTCTCACACAGATCTACCAGAGCGTAACAAGCATCTACTGGTAAAGAAACAACTTGGTGGTGGTTTCTATTGCATTCAGTAACCGCCAACCTTATAGCAAGGAGAAACTGGTGTGATTGAGAAGCAGGGCAGATGCTGCAATGACTGACAGCCCTGGTTCTGGCCCTGACGTCTGTAGAAGCATGGCAGACCAGATGTCTGCTCAGACATGGGCCATTGAAGAAGAAAGCTTGACCCTTGTGATCCCTCAGCTTTATACCGAATATGACGTCTATGGGATGGAACACCTTGTCAGTCAGTTTAGGGTCACCTGTCCTGTCTATTCCTCTAACTTGGAGGAACATGTTCCTCCACCGTGGCACACAGGATTGAGCAGTGACCTTGGTCTGCACAGGAGCAAGTGTAAGCCAGAGCCTTTCTGCACACCAGTCCCTGGTAGTAACTGGAAACACCAACTGCTGTCACTTGTAGAAGCAGACACGGTCTGTGAAATATGCCGTTAGCTTCAGACAGTGCAGTCACTGAGAAGAGACTGAGCTGGAAAGTGAAATCACTGAACGGAATTAGTTCTGTTCTAACTCAAACCAGGACAAACTGTCACAGAAATGGTTCTGCAAGAGAAGCACCCAAAACCAAGTCAGGTCTCATAAGCCTTGCCTCCTCCTGGAACAAATTATTCACTATCTGTTCACTGAATTTTGGTGGAAGCTTTACTGCAGTTGGAAAGGTGGGAGCTGGCTTCTTGAGCCCAGTTCTGGTTTGGACTCGTTTCACACTATTGCAAAAATGGCAAAATGCTTTGATTAACCCTGGTAATATTTGTCATATCAAGTCTTGCAGAATTAAGAGAATTATTTTATTTATTAAAATTTGTCTATAACTTGAGTCCTGTTTTTACTGCAATGCAAGCCATGATGAAGTGGCAGAGCTGTGAAGCTTTCACCTTTATTTCATGGTGAGAATGAAGAACAGAGAAGGGGCCAAATAGGGCACCTGCCGCAGAATGCACTATGTGAGGGAGAGTACTCATGCTAAGTGAGGTTTCCCTACTTATGTATTTGCTCAGGGTGGAATAACTTCTGTTACACACTTTTCTCACTTGTTTGAGCTTACAAAAAGTGTTCGTAATTGGAGGTTTTAGGGTTTTTTTAAGGGAGTAAGTATATGGTAGAAAGATGACAAGACAGGTTTTGCAACAACTGTCTGTATTGTTACTTCAAACTGTGGATTTGGTTTGAACTGGTCACCTTCTGCCACACATTCATTGCAGTACTTTCCAGTATGCTGCTGAAGCCACAAACAACTGCTATGATAAAGTAGCTTCTGCCCTTCCCTGACTAATTTTCTTCACCCATGTCCCTTCTTTTCTCCAGCTGCAGCAGTCATTGGGCTCTCACATGAGCCAATTTAATTCACTAAAACAATAGAAAACTGTCCTGGTTCTTCTTTCCTCTTTTTTTTTTTTTTTAATTTATTTTAGTGAATTAGACTGGTTCATATCAGACTGGATCTGACGTGCAGAATAGCTGGTACAAAGTCATACCTGTCTTGTAAAAACAGCCCTAAGAGTGTATTCTTTTATAGGTATCATTGAAATTATGTGGATTATTTTAAAAGGTGGGGTTTTTTTTTCCAAGTGTCTGAGTCAACTTTCCTTTCATCTCAGGAAGTGAAAGTTAATGATACTGTGTCAACTTTGCTACCTATGCCTCAAGAGGCTCCAAACAGACATCTGTTCTGTCCTCCTTAGATATCCTGACATTAGAGAGACTTAGTGCTAAGATGAAAGGAAGGTAAATGGACTTATGTTAATGTTTCTAATGTCCAAGTGACAACAATAACCATCTTGTAGAGAGGTCAGTGCCCACATATGGCAGTGATGAATTGCCGGTTAGCCAGACAAGTGATCACTGCAAATGTGCAGAGAAGCATCTGTGGCTTTTCAACATGTCCCAGACACTTGGGGTTCACAGCACATGTGCAGCAGAGTGATCTGAGCATGGAGAACATGTGTAAGAATGTGAGACTCCATGCATGCATGCAGCAAGGCTGATTCATGGAAAGCCAAGTGAATCCAGAGAAGCGTTACTCTTAATGAACCAACCCACAGATCTTGCCTAGTAGGTCTTCACTGGATGTGGGTCAGATTCCCACCACTTTGTCTGTGAGGTTGGCAGGTAGGAGTGAGTTCACTCAGTCAGTAGAAGCTCCAGATTGACTATATTTATCTGTACCTGTTATCAACATCCAGCATTAGAGTTACTCTTAGTATAGACAAAGTCTTAGTTATCCTCTCACCTCAAGAGATGTTTAGGGTGCAGTTAGAAAACAAGCTGAGGGAATTAGATAGAATGTGTTTTTCTGGCATAGGCACAGCTAGATGATTTGGCTTGTTGATAATAATTACCAAAAATTTTTTAAAAAATATTTTTTTAAAAAGTGAATGAAAGTTCCCAGAGGAGAAACACATCTAGCTGCACATTCAGTGCAGATTTGTTGAGGAACAATAAGATGCAGTAGGGTGCCTATTTTGTTATACAACTGTTGACCACAACAAAGATTTAGAAATTTTTCCCCTGTGAATAATCTGTAGAGAGAGACTGAAGGAGGAAAAGCTGAGAATGGGTGGGAAAATGAGTGATCTGGAATTCCACCTTGCTCTGAAAGCCAAGCCTCACCTTATCCTGTACAAAAGAAGAACAGAAGAATGGGAGAACGGAGATTAATTTAGGTAATCGTCTAGAATGGGTGAGGAGGTTTAAAAAGCTAATAACCCCTTATTTGAATCACTGTCTCAGAACCTAGTAGCTAAAACCTTGCAAGCCTTGAAAACAGGCAAACCTTGGTCCTTTCTCAGTTTGAGAGGGTTTTTTTATATCTTTGTATAAAAGTTGTGCAAGTCTCTCTGAATTTCAGAAGCAGGCATTCAAGAAAAATCATTTGTTTATGCAAGTTAAATAAAAATGCCTGTCGTTTGACAGCAAGTTTGTCCCATCCACAAATGCCTGTCAGTTATGTCCTGATCTGCATGTTGTGTTTCCACACTGCAAACACGTTGATGCAAAAGTTCCCCCTGACACTATTCAGTCCTGCTCGTTCCAGTCCGTGCTGCATGAAAGAGGCATTTTCCAGCACCTGTGTTCTCACTCATGCCTTCAGCAAAGCCCTGCAGATGAACCATTAGAAATACATGCTGACCTTAACAAAGAAGGAGCCGACATACTTCACTCATAAAATTCAGAGAGCAATCAGACAGCATCCCAGTGACATTCATCACAGCTGCTGGCAACAGCCTTTAATTCATCTGGTATTTAACCAGGGCGAAATGCCCTGTAGCTGTATCGTGTTTGTTGGTGTTAGATGAACCCAGCTCATCTCCCGCTCACTAAAGTTCAGGATTTAACACCAATCCATGGTTTGCAGGCATTCATCTCCTGCACAAAATACTTGTCTCCTCTTTGTCCTTTATTATATTTTCTTTTCTTGCTGCTTGTTTTCTAAACCCTCCTCCACTCACCTTCAACGTGTAATTGAATACTTGTGTCTGGATTTGAAAGTTGTTACGTTCTGGCACAAGTCGGGGATGCAGCCCATCAGTGACATAATTAAGCCCAGTGATTACAGGGAAATTTTTCAGCTTCCATCATTAAAAGTTAAGAATACTCAAGAGGTGAAGAATGCAAGTGTGTTTTCAAGGTTGAATACTTAAACGATGTGGCTGTAGCATCCTTTTACAGTGATGAATGGGCATCAGAGCTAATTAAGAACAATAGCTCAAATAATGAATAGGTTTATCTCTCATACTTATTGACTGCTGAGTCTTTAAAGAAATTGCTAGGGCTTGTTTCAGTGTGATTCAGATCCAGAGAAGTCAATGAAAGCTACTGCAATCATTGGGAACTAGTGGGTAGTTAGTAGGTCGGTAGTGGGTATTAAACATGACCTGTTACAATCCTATAGGATTACCTCCCATGATTTTGTGAGACTTATGTCATGTCCATATAGGACATGTTCTAGCTGAATGGTCTAATGCTGTAAAGTTGGAAGAAGTAAAACTTTCTAGATTAAATCCTGGTTTCATTGAAGTCTAAAAGCTCCTGCTGGTTTTAATGAGGCTGGTTTCATGCCCTGTATAACTCTAGGTACAAACCATGTCAGCAGTTGGAATAAATGTGAAAGAAAAAAAAAAAGAAAAAAGAACACATTTAGCTCACCTTTATCTACCTGACTTACATGGCTTCATCTACTTTGGTTCTAATTTACCTTTCAATATCTCTAAAAGACTTCAACAAATATTTTTGCTTAGCCATCTGTATAAAAAAATTATCTCTAAAGATTCCTCCTTTGCTTCATCACCTTCATTACATTAACTGGGAGCCCTAGACAAGTAATCTCCCTGACCTGGAAAACAAGAATAGGGATACAATATCATTATAGAAAACACAAGGAGAAAGTTACGGATCTTCCATGAATGAAGCTAGAGACAGAAAAGAATCTGCATCACTCGGAGATGTATTGGTTATTCTGGGCTAACTAAAAAGTTAAAAATAATACAGTACATTTTATGGTTTCCAGCATTCAAAAGGCATGATTGAAGGTCCCCAAATGACGAGATTTTAAGTCGTAGTAAATCTTTATTACTTTTTAGGGCAATGGCAAGACTTGGGGTTTGCTTCAGACGTTTTATCACAATGTTGAAGGGCGGAAATGTTCTCTTTTTAATTTTTTTTTTTTTTCCAGATAAAAGATTATTGAGGTTCCCGGATGATCACTTGACACTGGGAGTTTGAACTAGAAGAAGACCATGTACAGTGAGATTTGTGTTAAATCCATAACAGGGAGGACAAATAAACATTGTTAAAACAGTAGAATTAACTTTGGCAAAGTGCTGAGGGAACACAGAATGAGAGATGAAGAATCAAATACATCTTTAAATTGACAATGATGATCAACTGAAAATTTTTGAACGATTTGTACTTCATAGAATTGGCTTCCTGAAGATCAGCTTACTATTTCTAATTATTAACTGTCATAAATTTAGCCCTTTTACCATTTATGAATTGACAGCAAACTTTCTGCTTCCCCAGGTGAGATACCCACCTGAATAGACTGTCATTATCAGTAAAACTCCTGTGGCCCCTCATACAGTGCTAAAGGCCCAGACTGACATCCCCAAGGTGGGTCAGTTGTCACGGGTGATGGTGTTGTTACCTTTGCCTTCCTATCCCTCCGCTGGACATTACAACCCAGAGCTGGAACAGCACAGCAACTCCTCAGCCTAATTCACGGTGTGGTGTGTTAACCTAAAGCAAAACCAAGGGTGGACTACTAAAATGCCACAGTACCTGTTCTTAAATGGCAGTGAAAATCGCTGGTGCCCAAGGGGGTGTGCTGTGACCTCTGACAGGGGAGGCGTGGGCAATGGGGTGCAATAACTGCCGTAGCTGATCCACTGGAGGTGGAAACAAAACTCTTTGGGCCTCTGCCCCTTAGATGGAGCACTCTCTCTCCCCCAGCACCCTGCAGACACGATCATTCAACACATCCGTAATGGGGGGAAACGATGCTGTTGTAAGCAATTTCTCTGCATCTATGGGTTAGTGTGTCCAAACAGTCCTCTGTGTGACACCCACACCCACATGGTCAAGCTGATTTGAGATATTAGACATAACTATTTAATACAATGAACACAGAACAGATAAAGGAGCTTCTTTGCTAATATCAACCCTCTACTCACTGTGTGTTTACACTTCCCACGCTCAAGGATTGATGTTTTATTACTGTGATTTCTTCTCAGTCTTGCTGTTCTGAAATGACCCTTTTAAACCTGATTGGTGCTGCATAAAACAGTATTGAAAGGATCATGGGTTTGGAATACACATACTTTTATTCTCATATGTATATGATGAGTAAGAGAGAGAGAGAGACCTTCTTAAAATATCTTTAAGTAAGCGCACATGTAAAAAGTATGTATAGAACGTGTATCTAGGTCCTGTGGTTTCCTATGCATTTGACAGCATGTATGAATATTCAGAAGGTGTCACATAAATGAGGGGGGTGTGAATAGAATGAAATATGAAGATTTACTGTAGGTAAAGCAGTGTGCGAAACAAGAAAAAAAACCCTAAATGTCAGAGGTTTTTAAGATGAATGTGACATTTAAACCAGAATTGGTGATGGAGTTTCGTTTTTAAGAACCAGAATACAGTATGTTAGAAGGAGTTTGTGTAGGTGGTTCATTGTAGGTTTGTGTTGAGATAAACTCCACAACGGTCCTGCTTCATCTTTGTGTGGAGAAGTAAATTGTCTGCTTTTGCAATACCAGGAGTTCTGGAGGATCTGTTACTTTGAAGGAGGTTATAAAGGTTATCAACAGAAAAGATAATCATTACCTTTGTCATTCTTACTGTGATTATAGTAGTAAAAATGATTCCATGTTAAACGGATTGACACATAATATTTGCCAGGAATTGCTTCTCTTTCACTGTTTTTCACCTTGACTGTTGTAGTTGCTTTGAGTTTTCTTGGTTTTGCTTTTCTAAAGCTCATCAAACTATTTTCTTTTTTCTGTAGTCAGGAGGGCAGTCCTGTGGTCTCTTAGTTTACTGATTTTTAGGTAAACAACCTGATGAGTATTTTTGAATGTATAGAAAAAATTATTTCATAATTATATCTGAAGGGTATAAAGTAGCTACATTCACACAGAACAACAGTCTCAACAATTAACTCCACTAGCGATTACTCTAAAACAGCATAAATAAATAACAAGAAATATGAATCACACATCCCACCTGAACTGACAGTATTTGTATTATTGTGACACCTTTTAATGACAACAAAAAAATTCATTTATCTGTTAATTCCCTCTTCATTTTCTATTCTAAACTTTACTGGGATTTTTCTCTTCATGCATTTTCCACATCTCTTTGCTGAACCCGGGTCCACATACCATGTCTTCAGTAACTTGGATTATAACAGTGGGGACAATGACACTGTCAGTTTTGCGTAATGTTTAAAATGACAGGTTGTACAATTATTTGTTGTCATTAGAAGTGTGGGCAAAGAGCTCCATTTCTTTGGCAGAGGGCCAAATGGTCACAGGCATTTCTATGTGAGAGCCTGCATAGAGAAATCCCCTGTGCACAGATAGATGTGCATGGAGGGGGGGGGTGGGGGGTGTGTGTAACCTTCCCTAACTTCTCATGACATGAAGTGGCGTAATGGCTTGAGCTTACGTGTAAAGCTACAGTCCAACTGTTTTTGGCTAAGCTTTTTTGCCTCTTCTCCAGGAGAAAGCAACCTCACACAGCCCAGAATATGGAACCCCAGGAGCCTCAAGGAAATGGGGGACGAAATTAAAACCAACATGATAAATGTTTCCAAAAAGCAAGATAAGCAAACGCAGTCAATTAGGAATATGACCCCTCCCATAGATGCCGATATGTGCATCCAGTCCTTGTTACAGTCTAATAAAGCTGACATTCCCCACTCCCTTCAAGCACACCCACAGATCCAGTTAAATTAAGTGGTCATCAGGAAGGTTTCCCCTCTGTCTATCTGCTCAGGTGCAAAATGTTCAACCATGCCAGCCCTTGTTTCAATATGCCACCACACAGTCCAGCTTCCAGAGGGAAGCATCCCTCTCAGCTCTGGGAGTCACTGAGCAGGCAGCATGGTTGCTGCTACCACATCAGCTCTGATCTAGTCTGATTCAGCCTGCTGCTACAGGGTCACTTGAGGGGATCTTTGTGGGGATAACATAGCCCTTTTTGCTTCTAGTATGAATATTCCCATTTTGGACAAAAGGATCTCTCCTTTCCTCTTGTGGGATTTGGAGCAAAGACCACTGTTAGTTGTACCACCTACTGGATGGAGCTCCTGGAGGGTATCGGATCTCCAAATCCCCCTTTGTGAAGTTCTACTTGAGTCTCGTATAATATATGCACACTGGATACATTCCCACTAAATGACAAAATACTAGGTGTAATGATGGGAAAGCAACATTTTACTTTGCTCAGAGAAGTTTGGCCAGGTCATTTCGCTATTGAGGAAGCACTCTTTTTAACCCAGCTGTGGCACATGAATAAATTTTGCCCAAATGCCAGACACATGCTGTCTCCTGCATTCTTGCAAGATATCCTGCATTTCTTCCCACTGAGCTGGAATGCTGAGCCACACCAGCAGCAGCACAAAGCTACCGAGGAAAAAATGACCCAAGAGAGATGAAGCCAACACACCACAGCTGCTTCCCAATATCAAACCTTAGATCTCTATAGACTTAATTGTCAGCAGCCTAGATTGCCTAATTTTTGTTGCAGACTTCGTCTCTGGGAGTGCATTGTATGTTGTGCACTTAGCAATGGCAGAGAGAAAAGATTGTAGGGACATGCCTGCTTGAAAATGAGTTATTTGTAAGGTCAAACTTTCAAGCACTCTCCTTTCAACTGTGGTCCTGTTAAAATATCAGAGTAAGGGAATTGGAGTTGATCACTCTGTTATGTTTTTGTTTGGTGGTAAACAAGGTGGCGTCTTTTTGCCTTCTCTGTTCAAAGTTTGTTTTTCCTGGATGGCTATGCCTGCAAGGACGGATATTGTCTCTGAGTTCATTATTTTGGAGTTCTTGATTACTGAAATCAAGAATGGCTCAGGCTCTTATCTAAGTGCAGGGTGGAGAGCTAGGTAAATGTTTCTTCTCCTGGCCTATCTCCATTGCAGGACAGGGAGAGGTTTGTTTGCCTAATCAGCCTGTGATCTGATGGTTTGTTTTGCAAAGGAGCATGTGGGGCTGCTTTCCTTGGGTTCCCAAGCCTGAGGCAACAGTGCTGGGAAATATGTAATTGGGGCCCATTCTTAATATTCGTAAAGAGGTCACAGGATTTTCTTTTTCTTTTTTAGAAGCAAAGCAAAGCAAATGCAAAAAGCAAAAGATAACTCAGTGCATTAAAAACCAACCAACGAAGACCAAATATAGTCCAGTTCATCCTTTGTTTTATGTCACCATGTTGTACTTGCTCTTTCTCTTCTCAAGATGACAGTCCTGGGATCTGGATGCCGACCTGTGGAAGAGTGATTCCAGACAGAGCATCTGGCTCCCTGTATGAGTCCTGAGGCGGTCGGTTGTGTTGGTGTCCATGGAGTTGCCTCTGGCTCTGACATGTGGTTGCGTTAGTCGCTTGATGGGGCTCTGTGATGGCTTTGCCCTTCTGAATGCTGTCTCGTTCGGGCTTTTCAATCTGAGTCAGTCTGCACTTCTTAATTCAGTGACCATTCACTTCAGGAGGTATTGCCCTTCCCTCCCAGCCTTTTCTATTCCTATGGCCGGGTGCGGTAGGAGGAGTACTGTAGACAGCAGACTCAGCCTGCTAAGGGGCACAGACTTTCCCAGTGTTGAGTTCCTGAGCTCATCTGATAGACGGAATTACTTTGTTTTTTCCTTCATTTTGTAACTTAAAGCACAATTCTTATGGCTCCTTCCAGTTTGAGGAACTTTAAGAAGCTACATATGGGAGTAAGAATATGGATGTTGAAGGCCTGGGTTTTGTTTTGGGGGCTTTTTTTGGTGGTGGGGGGGTTGTTTTGGTTTTTTTGTTTGTTTGTTTGTTTTGGGGTTGTTTTGCGGAAGCAAAGCAAGAAAGATTTAAGGACTTGACTCCTGAAGAGGCTTTGATTGCTTGCAGAGGCAAGAGGAATAAAACGCCTGATGGGTGCAGTGTGCCCTGACTTCTGCTGATCTGGTGTGGGAGTGATACACAGCATGGGGCAGGACTAAACACCTCTGGTCTCAGGCCTGGACACTGCAGATAGATCCACACTGACAGACACATCATTAAAGACAGGCCTTGCCTTTAGTAACTGACATAAAACAGTTTTACTTGCTAATTAGATTAATGTTGATGATTTCTCTCCGTTATTGGCAGTCTCTAGACTGTCCCAAGAACGCAGATTTTAATCCCCTTCCCCAACCAGCCTAAGCCATTACCATAGATCAGAGCCATTAAAGCTACAAGTGCACAAGAAGGGTATGCAACTCAGTTACAGGAGAGAAGGCTATACCCAGCTGCAGCTGATGTGGAAATTGGGTATGGCTACTGCAAATCACTGAGGAATTATACAAGCTGGCGTTAAACAAGCAGCAGGGCAAATTAGCCCTGCGCTGAGCTGCATGCTGCTGTGCTTACACGGCTACTGGTGCCTGAGTTAACATGTTTAAATGCAGCACAGCTATCTCTGCATAACCCTGCATTATGCTTGTAGCTGTCTCCAGTGGGAGACCAAAGAAGCAGAACTGCTTAAAATAACTCGTCTGTATTTCTGCAAGTTTAGTGTGTTCTCTCATCGCAAAGCCTTAGAGACTGTTCTGAAGCAGAGGAAAATCCTATTTACTATTAACCAGCCCTGCTTTGTGTCCCCAAGGCCACTTTTCTGCAGACCACTCCCCTGGAGCTAGAGCCAAAGAGAGCTGCATTTGTGCTTCAAGATGGGGCACACCGTGTTGCAAATCCTATAATTTTATTTGTTAGAGTGTACACAGCACTGCCCCAAGAGTAGTGGCACAAGATCCAGAAAAAGGCAAGAATTTCTTAGCCTGGCTTCAACTCCATTCAGTGAGGCTGGTACGTGCAGAAAGAGCAAAAGAGGTGTGCAAGAGGTAGCTGCGGAAAGTCCACTTAGGTATGCAGAAGATAAAAAAGGGTGACAGACAAAACCACCTTCATAAAACTAAGCAAAATACTGAAATAAAGCATTGTATTAGGTGCTTTTAACACTAAGATGATCGGGCCACCCTTCTTCCCCAAGAGAATGCTCATGCTTTTGCATAGTGTGTAGCCTTGACATCCCTTTTTGGCAGCAAGACGAGATGTACAGAACTTTTTTTTTTTTCACATTATACCCCAGACACTGAAAGTTGGATCTTCCAATTAGACGTACACCAGCACAGTCTGTTTAGTAGAAGTCACACTAATGTTAGAAGTTTGTTAATAGCAAAGCTTCTTGTCCTCGTCTAATTATCACTGTGTGGTTTTCCTTTCTGCTGCTTTCTCAAAAATCACTTACTTCAGAAATAGTTGTAAAAGGCAAAATATAAAAGAAAAACTAATGACCTTTCTGTATGATAATAATTGCTGGCAAGTGGCTTGAAGCTTTATCAAGCTGACTTTATCAAGCAGCTGCTTTGGATTGGGCTTGTGAAATGTATTTTGCAAATACACACAGGTTCTTTGTCAAATGCTTCATTTCCATAACATTTTTGACTGAGCAGAGAAAGACCATCTTTAAGGGGCTGGCTTGCCCATCTGGGGTCAGTGCAAAAGAATGGAACAGATTTTTTTTATAATTATTTATAAGATGTCTGCTTTCATAACGCTGTTCCTTGAGTGTCAGATGAACTCCGGGGCCCCTTGGCCACCCCCCTCCATGTGTTGATCATCAGTAATGATTCACTCCTTGAAAGATATGGAAGAACTCTTAAATCCATGTAGGTTCCCCTCCCTCTCCATGTTATCCATCTTCTTTTGGTATGCTCCACCCAGACTGTTAAGGACATGGAATTCAAGACTTGAGGATATCAGGAGCACCACATTTCTTCAGCTCTCATTAGGACTCAGATGCAATGTATTTGTATTTTTTTGTATGGTTTATTTTGATCCTCGAGCCCCACCCTGGCAAAAGGCTTCTCAGAGTTGCACTCCAGGCATTAATACTACCTCACAGTCTTGTGACTTCTCCCTGCTGCTATAATTCTTATTCATAGTTTGATAACTCTAGTGGCCCCAATCATTGTGCTAGGTGCTGCGTAAGCCTTTAGGGTTTATCTAGAAGAGATTTTACATTCCTAGTTTAAATGGTTTGGCTGATTGACTGATAATGTAACAATATGCTAGGCTAGACAGGCTACTGATCCTCATTCCAGGATTTGAGTGTTATTGGCTCTCTTTACATTTACTGTAAGTGCTCCAGAAATGATTGTGCTCTGCAAGAAAAAAGTGCAGTGTCTAGCTCTTTCAAATACATCGGGAACAGCCAAAAAAGGAAATCCGAACTGCCAGTCTAGCTGTGTCTTCCAAGAATTGATGAGGTTTATAGCCTAAGACCATAGTTAAGAGTCCTCTTACAAGACTACCTGATGTAATACGGCATCACCATGACTTTCTTCATTAAACCTGGTGCAGAACTTGAATAAGCCACTGTGGGAACACTCCTGTTTCACAGTGCCAGCTGAGTCAGGTTCATCTGAAGAGCCTCCATCCGCCATAGCTTCTTAAACTGCTACAACTGTACTTGCAACAGAATGTCTCACTGTGGTTGGGAAAGACAAGACAGGATCAGAAACAGCCACAGAAAGACTGGTGGTTTTGTCCTTGGTTTTCGGCTGTGGTTGCTAAAACTAGTAATTAACGTCTTTCAAAAGTCTAAAGTAGTTCCCGTGAGGGAAGGAAAAACTGCTTCTTGAATATGCCCTGGTGAATGCCACCTGCCTGCCGTAGGTGAAGTGAGGAGGATGGGGTCTTTGGCCTTTTATCCACTACTGGAAAGTGATAAGTTCATGACTGGATGGATACATCGGATCAGTCTATATATGCCTCTGTGACTAGAATTGTAATTACAGTGAACTACAGTCTGCTCTATACTACTTGGAGCAGATAAATACTTTGCCTATAATTGGTTACACCATTTCCCAGCTGTTCTCCCAGAAAAAGAGGGCCAGACAATAATCCCACCCAGGGACTGACCTGTAAGAAGAACCTGTTGAAAATTTTCTATCAAGCACCCAACTTTTTCATCGATGGCATTTTGGCTGGTTGGCATTGTCTGAAGATCTCTCAAGACTTGTCTTTTTCACAGAGCAGAATGGCTTTTTCCCAGTTCTTGGCAATATCAGCACACTTTGGCAGGTGATTGTAGGAGATAGCTTCTTATGGAGAACCTGTCTGGGGAAAGAGGTCAGTGTTGGAAGGGAATGGGTGGGTAAAGAGGGTGAACGTTTGTCAAGGAAAACTGAGATTGACAGGAAAACGCATCCTTTTCTGAGGTCTGGAGATGATGTCGCATTTCATCAAGTTGGAGGTGGTTTTTATATCATGAGGTCTACTAGTTTGAAAGGTCAGCAAATCTGGGACAGGGCAGCCTGATTCAATGTCATACCTCAACCTGACTTTACACCGAATTGGAGTTACATATGCTATCCTCTCTCTCTTCCGGCCGCATTGTGATTGGCTCCCTCATGCAGACTATTGCAGAGGAGGGCACCTAGTCTTCCCTGTGGGAGCACCTTTAGGGCCCAGCGGCAGGAATTTGAAAGAAATGCACCACTAGAGGGCATCTACACATCTATACAACCCTAACGTAGACCTGTTCACAACCGCAGAAAAGTCAGTGAAGCACTTACAGCTGAAGTCAAAAGGTACTGGAGCTCAGAGCCTGCTGCATATGATTTTTTTTTTTTTAATTGAACACATCCCTCTGCTTTGTGTCCTCGAAAGAAGAACACACTGACATGCGTTAATCAGGAAAGGTTAAGAAGTTATACCAAGCCTTGAAGGTAATCAAGAGAGAAGGTTTGAGAGAAATCATATTGCACAAAAAAATTAGATGTTCGCTTATTTTCATTGTGAAGCAAATGGGTTGAGAGAGAAAACAGCCTTTGAGAGAGAGTGGGAGGAGCTAGGCTTGCCCAGGTCCGCTATGAACATGCCTGGAATTCAGCTATTTAGATATGCTGAGGGAAGTCAGGACAGCGTTCTCGCTCTCTAATACAGTGTCCTTTTTTGCTATGCTTTAATTCTTCCTGAGAACTAATTTACATATTTTAATTTAGGTGCACTCACTTCACAGGTTTTGTTGATTGGCCTTTGCTTTTCCAAGTACTGCACATAGCTGTGGCTTCACTGTGGTACGCTAGGTTTTATGAACCCTGGGGAACTCATCTGGTAGCTGCAGAGAAGTCTCTGAGCCACACCGCAGCAGGAGAAACTGGACACAAGCTGGACACAGAACACAACGTGTCAGTGCAGCTACAGATTCACCCCTGCTGAGTTGTTTCACCTCCGAGAGAAGGCCCTGCACAGGGAAACAAAGTGCCTCTTCAATGCTGCCCTCTCCAGGGAGGAGGGAAAGCATTTGATTTCAAGTGTAAAATAAAACTTCAGTGGTCTCCACTTGGCAGATATGATTCCAGGTTAAAGAAGATGCAACCCTTCCTGTGCAGACTTCCCCAGGCTTGCTTTCCACAGAAAAGGGATGACACGCTCCTGCGTATGATGCAAGCTAAGCCTCCTCCTTCCCTCCACCCTTTCTGAGCAGAGATCCTCAGACATGCCGTACTGTGCCAAATCCTTTACAGTGGTTTTGTGACGTCAGCTAGAATCTGCAGGAGATGCCAAGCTGAGATGTGAACTCATCTCACAGAGGGCTCAACCTGAATTCTCTGAAGTGAGAGTTTAGTCCTTTTATTCACTGAGCTCCCTGTTTTTGTACTTAATCAAATCCTAAATCCTCTGAAGTGAAAAAATGCACATTTTGTTTTCAATGACTTGCTGAAGCTGAATGCTTCTCACAACCAGCAAGGCCTATGAAACTAGTATTTATTAAGGATGAGTGATTTCTCACACTTATTCTGTTTCTATCCAAGACTGCCAACTTGGTCCACCTGGGTTTCAGAACTGAGATATCACATTTCCCACATCTCAGGACTTCTCTGTACTTACCCTGCATTATTTATTATGGTGCTGAGTGCTCCTGGGGTTCACTGTGAGGCAGGGTCAGGCTCCTTCAGGCTTACCTCTGCCACTGCAGTGTTGGAAGACTGATGCATCAGCCAGCGTATTGAGCAGGGTGGTCCTGCAGCTGGGGCTGCAAATGGGAACTTAAAAGCTACTCAGTGGAGAAACTCTGTGAAAACATGGAGTCAAAGCAGCAGTGAGGACCTGAAGCTTCTGACTTCTCAAGAAGATAAGAGGGAGTTTAATTAGCTTCTCCCTTAGAGCTGTTTTGGCTATCGATTCTTTCAGGGCAGGCGAGGGTGCAATATCCCTGCTGGCAGTAACACTCTTAATGACTGAGTTAATCAAATCAGTGTCATCCATTTGGGCCTTTCTTACCAAGTTGAGAACTCCACTCACAAAAATGGTTTCAGCAACTTTTCACTGAGAGCCTTCCCAAACTGGCTCAGAGAGGAGAAAAAAATGCTATTTAGTACTAAAGATTTGTGGCCATTTCTAAACTGCTGATTGGATGCCTCTTCCAAATCATTCCAGATCAAAGATGTATACGGTTAACTAAGGCTCCAGTTTGGAAACTTCCTGTACCATCTTTTGCCCTCGTGAAACAGGATATGTCGTGGCAAGACCTGCACGGACACTTTGTTTTCCCTGCATCTGCAGTATTTCCGTAGCTTGGGAGGAACAGCGGCTGATTGCGATAGAAGAAAAAGGTAAACAGACACTTACGACTTGGGAAAATAAGCTCTAGAAAAGATTACAGAGCTGTTAATTTTCACCGTGTTTATTTCAGAATAGATCTGAGAGGTATTTGGTGTAGCCCCAATCTCCCTGTGACAGTGAGGAGTGTGAGCTGCTCCATGAATTCTGCTGTTGGGATGGGATCTTAAGCTACTGATAGCAACAAAAGAAGATGGGGACATGTGGTTTATCCTTGGGCTGCAGAAGAGAGGCAGACACTTCCCAGATCTTGCAAAGCAAGTTTCATATTTTAAAATTTTGGGTCACTTCTTTAATTACAGATTTATGTTTTAAAAATATTTCTAGTCAAACACACTGCAGCACTGAGGGCTGGATTATTTTTATTGTCTGAAGCCTGTATCTTCCAATGAAACACGTTGCATGAAAACAGCTGGATCTCATGTTTGAGTCTTCATAACTGAACTGAAAACATTTAGACTGTCTTTTTCCATCAAATGTGTGATTTAACAGCACAGTAGTGGATGAATCTAGAGCAGTCTCTGGATTGCAGATTTCTGTAGCCGTCTGCAAAGTAAGAAGAAAAAAGAAATGACAGGCTGCTGGCAGAAAAATACTGTGATACTACAATAAGCACATACCACAGTTCATTTGATGGACAGCAGTTGCCTACTCCCATAGAAAAGGGCTGGGCTTCATGTGGATTAGTTCCTTGTGAAATGTGTACAGAAATCAAAGATTCTCTTCTCAAACATGGTGATTGCCGTACTCTTTTCTCCCGGTCACTTACTAGTATTAGAAAAATGCGAAACCAAATTTGCAGGAAAGGCATTGTATGTTTGCAAAAATGTTCAGCCTGTGTGGGTCCGTCCTGCAGTCCTTCCTCCTGCACAGCTTCCCGTAGCCCTGTGTGTGTCTGTGTGCATGACCACGCTCGTGGGCTCCCAGTTGCTACAAATGGCTCTGTCCGTTTGCTTTCGGATCTGTCAGAATGGGAGTCTGCACAATGTTCGGCTGGCTCTGTGCTTAACTGAAAGCTTGAGAAGTGAAAAGCTTTTAGAAGACTCTCAAAGAAACAACAACACACATGCATAACTGAAAACATGTGAGAGATGAGAAAAAGAGAAATAATGCAGCATGCAATAAGGTTTGGAAGCTTTCTCTCTTTTTAGCAGTATCAGAGAGGCTCAGCGAGAAAGGGACCACTGTAATCCACAGGGCTTCTGTCAGAAACCCAGCAACAGCTGAACAGTGCGTGAACGCTGAGGCTTCAGGGAAAACCTCCATGAAAAATAAAAGGGAGGGAAAGAAAAAGGAAAAAAAAGAAAACCCACACAGAAAAAAAACAGTATTTTTTTAAAGCTCTGTACAGATGCAATGACAGTTTGATGAGTCTTTCTGCTTTTATTGCTTTCATGCAAATTGATAGCCTGCTCTTGGGAAAGGTCTACAGTGCTTGTGAGCATCTTACTGTCTGCTTCAAGTTACAAGATGACTGGAAAAGCTAAGAAAAGAGCATTCTGGAAAAAAGACTAAAGGTGTTTGGCAGTGTCAGGAATTACATGATGCTGGCAGCATACACACTTAGAAGTAAGGACTGCAGGCAAGTTCACACTGTTAAGCCAAGTTGCAGTGGAACCAGTGCAGTGCTGGTGCCAAGCACTCAAAAGACACTGGTTTGCCTCCCAGAGACGTGAAGCTATTATAATACTATGTGGCTTTTTCAGGCAACGATGTGCTGTTGTGATTTGCTTTCTGGTTTTTTAACTGCTGTGGGTTGTGTTCTCACGGTTTGCTCTGTAACCACAGAGATACTTTTTGTATTTTTTACATGAAAGCTGCTCCTTCAGCTACTTCAAGAAGAAAATTGAGAATGTGGCCTTTAAGAAAATGATCAAATGTGACAAGTATTGCTGTAAAGTCACAAACACTGAAATAATTTTTATTATGATGATTTAACTTCTTATGGATAAGAAGATTCCGTTGCACTTTTGTTTTGCTTGCTCTCTAAGGCCTTGCATATGCAAACCTTTCTTTCCTCTGTCATATCAGCTCTTCACTGACCCCAGAGAGGACAACTCGACTACCCAGGTAGAGTATAGCTAGCGTTGTCTCTGTTGCCTTACTGCCTGTCAATACGAGAACGGATTTGCTGCAGCATTGATGTGGATGAACATCTGGGCTTAAGCTGTAGTAAGGGGTGAGCAGTAACAGAGCAAAACCATGCACAGGCACTGTATGTGTTGTGAGGGCTTCTGAGGACTCGTCTTACTGGTGGGAGGACATGCCAAATTAGAGAGCGTGAGTTAATTCCATAGCTGTATGCCTGGGGAAAAGTGACATTATTTTACACTTTATTCATGTATCTCCTCTGTTCGGGGATTACTGTGTAAGAAGCAGAATGGTGGGGAATTTTTAGAGAAAAAGTTCAGTTGATTGGACTTGAAAGAGTACTTTGAACCTGGCTGTACAACAAAGCACCCTCATTTGTGTGTTTGGTCCAGAGCATGTTGGGTCTGAACCTCTACTGTCCTGAAACTAATATGGTTATTTACACCTAAGTAAATGGAGGAGGGTGTAAAACAGGACTGTTCTCATGTGGTAGCATTTCACACCCAGAGGTGAAACAGGTGTAAGTGACTGTACAAGACACAGGACAAGGGCAAACTAGGCTGGTTGTTGGTAGGTCCAAGCCACAACCATTGTCAAGACTCTGAGCTTGTCTGCCCTTGAAAACATTAATTGCTAGAAATGTACAATAAAGGCCTCAGTGGAAACTCAGTTTATATTAGCAAAAGAGTTCCTTTACAAACCAGCCTTTTTAAAGAGAACAGTGAGAATTATTTTGGTCCAGGGGAGTGCAGGTTATGACTGGCAGTTTTCTAATATAGAAGGTATAGATAGAGTGTAGGTAATGTGTGCAAGAGAGTTCCTTTGTGAGTGTAACTGCCCACATTAAATTAAACAAGCTATGATGGCAAAAGGCTGGGAGATCTGTCCTTTTATTTTCTAGCTTTTTGCCAGCACGTGTTTTCCTACTCTGAGACAGCACAGCTATACCAGCAGTGCCTGTCAGTGGAACCCCAACACATTTGCTTAGCCAATGTAGACAAGACATCACAGAAAGTCTTGCAGTCTTTTGATCCGCAGTACGGCAGTCTGAAAGTTCACAAGCTGAGGAGCACTTCTCACCAAGAATATACACTGCAAACTGTATTTAGAAATAACATTTTTAATTAAAAACAGCATTTCTGATCCTGTTGGCAGTAGCTATGGGGCATAAGTGAGGATATCTTTTCTGACAGGAGATGTTTGGCATCTTGATGCAAGAGACTGCAAACCAGTCTCTAGCCTGCTTGAATAATCAAATTAAGAACTTCCCTTCTCAGGCATACATTTCTGCAGTGCCACGTGCAGGTCTGGCACAGAGCACTCATTATTGCTGACAACAGAGCTGACATCAAGGGATTTCCTATGTTATGGAAATTTGTAAAGATGCAAATACCCTTTGTGTAGATCCTGGCGGTGGTTTCACAGATGCTATTTTTGGTGGCACAACCAGCTTTAAAAGCTCTAATTCCTTCTGTTTCCCAGAGTCCGCTCCTGTCTTTGTACTTCAGTTATGCCTCTGCTGTTCTGCCACACTCCTTTAGGATCCAGATGAAAACCAAACCAAGCATTTTTATTTTTAGTTGGGGTGATTTTTCTGATTGTCCTGGTACTTTGCAGAGCAGTCCCCAAAACAGTGGTAAGGCATGTGTGATAAGTGCTGAGCTGCTGCATGAAGGTGGAGGTCATCTACCCTAAGTCATTAGGAGTGGAGTTGGATATGGGTGGGATCATCTTCCACCAGCTTCCTGCTGGAGGCAGGGTCTTGTGAAACCGGACAGTATTGGGGAAAGCCTGTCATTGCAAACCTCACCATGATCTCCTTGACTCTGGGGCTTGCAACCTCAGCCCTGGAAACTACTGTGTAGGAATACCTTGCTTGGTCATCCCCAACTGCAAGCCCATTTTACCCAATCTGAGAAACTGGACCTTAGATCCATTGCTCCTTTATGATCTTCCTGTGAATTCAAGGCTGCCAGACTATTCCCAGTATAGCTCACAGCATCACCAGCAGTGGAAGTAATGGCACCTTTGCTATGGCCACCGCGGGGTCACCTCTGCCTCGTAGGATTGCAATCCAGCTCCAAGCATTGCCTGTGCCGAAGTTACTATGCAAAGCCTCACTCTGTGAAAAACAGAGGAACTGCACGGAATCTGAAACAGAGACTCATACACGCAGGAGCAGATGAGCCCGTGACCAGAACTCCTATATCCTGTAGGGACGCCAGGGCAAGCATCTCTGCCCCCACCACTGATGTGTGTGGCTCAGCAACTTCCAGTGTTCCAGGGATCTTTGTATAGGAAGCAGAAGGGTATCTCTCTGGCAGGATGCAAGACCAGAGGTATCTGGTCTCTTCCCTCTGGGGAAGAGGTGTCGTCCTAGCCCCGGTCACTCACCCCATATGTCTTCCCACATACCCTATCCAGTGCAGAGGAGCAAGGAGGCAGCAGCAGGGCCAGGATGCTCCACCAGAGCCACTGGGCAAACACACATGCTACAGCCTCGCCAGGCCTCAGCCCTTGCTTCTCCCTACAGTCCCTGTTTAATGAGAGGAGCTTTGTTTGCTCACATTCCCTGACACTTGTATATTCACTTGATGGTTTCACTGCCCTGGTACTCAAGTACCTGGCAGCAGGCATGGCCCCCATGGCCTGGTCCCCAAGCAAGGGCCATCTGGACATCCCTGTGCATCAGGCAGGCAGCTACGAATGGAGAACACAATATATATCCTTGCCAGTGACACTGGAGCTTGTTTTATGCCACTGGTTTGTCTCATCTCTTGCAGTGCCACATAGCTCAGTCAAAACTAGAAAGCAGGCTGAGTGTGGTAATAAAGGTAGTAAAGCAGATTCTTGCACATTCCACTTGCTTCCTCGTTGATCTTAGTGCATCTTGTCTTGCCAAAACTAAAGGAAAATATAATGCTGAGCAGCTCTGAACAAGCTGCCCGTGCTTTCCTGGTATAGAGATTTATATCTCTGATGGGACCTGCAGCATTAGGAACAGGTAATAGAAATACTCCCCATTTTAAAGAAAGGCATTTTTTGTTCTTTTTGCACCTCTCACCACCAGTAGAACAACTGAGCCCACTACTCTCATTGAGTGTCACCATCCTTATTGAGAATTCATCTCACTTCTGTCCCTGTCAATTAGAGATGGGTTTATTCCATTCAGCTTCCTGTGCCCAATTCGGAAAAGCTACAATAGTCACAGCGAAACCTGCTGCTTCAGAGTGTGTCCCCATAAATCATCCCAGCTAAAAGGCCATATGCCACTTTGTGCTACATTCTCTCAGTTAATAGAATGCATTAGATCTTAATGCCTCAGGGAAAAAAGATGAGTCTTACGGTTCATGCTTTGTCTATTCAAGACACCAGGTAAATGGATAGTTCTGCATAAATGATGGTGGCTTTAACTTCGTTCACACTAAGGAGCCTCCAAAGAAACAGTTAAAATATTTTTTTATTGCTATTCAATGCTTTCAGCCAGGGCTCAAAAATAATCAACACAGGAGGATATTCAGTTAAAAATCACTACATTTTGCAAATGCATAAGCAGACGTATTACCCCCACACATATAAACACAGACACATATTTACAAGTCTAGAAGGGCTGTTTGCCTTGGGTTTTTTTAAGCCCTTCACATCCACCTTTTCAAGCTGTCCTTGCAAAATGTAGAAGAGTTATTTAATTGAAAAGAGCAAAAGAGGACCAAAATCTCCATTTAATCACAAGACTTGGGAATAGGTACTTCACAAATAACTTTTAATATCAGCCAGTAATATAAGAGCTATGATGAAGTTGCAAAATTATTTTTGTGTTTTCATTTTGAAATGCAATCAGGGCAGCCCTCATTTGTGTTGGATGCTATAGAAATACGGAAGAGGGCTGTTGCTGCTTTAAAAGATTCTCCTAACAGAGGGAGAAAATATTATCTTTAGCATCATTTAAGGAAACCTGAGAGCTCTCTATTAGCTCAAAAAAGGCAGTCCAGGGTACAGGAGTGTTCACAGAGAACAATTCTCTTTCAGTTACACTCTAGTACATAAGGCAAAGTGAAAATGAGTGTAGGTTCTCCTGACCAGATTAAACAAGTATCTTTCTTATAGCAGTAGGCTCATTTTATCCCTGAATTATTAACCAAAATAAGTGGCAGAGAACGATGAAACCGTTCATCTCAATTTAGGATCCTAATGCACACCCATGGTCAGCAGAGCTTGTAAGGTCTTCATTTTCATCAGCATACATTTTTAAATGGTTTAATGCTGCCTCTGATTGCCAAGTGCTAAAATATGAATCTTCACACTTCTGAGTCACTGATGTAACTAAACTGTGACTTTGGCATCAGAGAATTTCCTGGGAGTAAGGCAAACTGGGGCTGCAAAAACATCTGAGTCACGATTTCCAGGGTAGTTCAAGCCCACCTTTGTCAAAACTGAACAAACTCCCACTTTCTCCCTCTTCGCCTCACTAGCAACCCCCACCAGCTCCCTTCAGCAGTAGATGCATGGTTGACTCCTTGAATTTGAGTTTTTTGTCAGCCTGAAAATTACTCACTGCTCCTGCCTCTTCTGACAGCATCGACGCTGGATTCCATAAAGGTGTTAAAATATGTTTTCCTTAGATAAGCATATTCCTCTTGACTGAACGTCCTCAACAAATTGATGTACAGGTGAGTGAGAATAGGATCAGGTACAGTTTTGCTTCAAGTCTGAGGCCTGCTAGCTGCGAACACCTTGTGTCTCACACTCCTCCAGCTAGATGTGTGATGGAAAGGGCCATAGCTACATCCTCAGCTAGACCCTTTCAGAAGAGAGGGTCTGTAAATAAGAAAATATGGAAGCTATAAATCAGTAGACCAGACATGTTGTCTCTGGTCACAGTATAATGAACTAACCACTCATTTTTTCCCAGTAGTATGGAGAAAAATGAGGGGATATTTTGTCACATTGAAACAAATAAACAAAACATCATTGTTCTTCCTCGTTCTTCAAATTCAGGCAAAGATAAAAAATAATCTGTAAAGTTGAAGGAAATGGCTCTTTTTTTTTTAGTTTCTCAAGTTTCAGCTTCTGGAATCTTCTAGAACCACTTTGGGCTGGATGGATGGCTATCTAATTGATTCCATGATAGGTTTTTCTCTGCCTTAGAGGTCTGCAAAACCACAAGCAGGGAGGATATAGGAAGTAAAGGTGGAAGGAGGTGATTGTTGTCCTCTCAAGGGCCTGTCAAACCTCACAATGGGACGCTACACATCCTTAACCGTGCACGCTTTCTCCAGCAAACTCTTCTGGAACCACTGCTGTTAGTAGCAACCGGGACTGGAGCCCCAGTGTCCTGTCTGGCAGCAGAGCAAGCTGCTGTGCAGAACTGCCATGGAGGCAACAGCACCTCTGCCCAGGAGGTATGAGCAAGGGTAGGCAGCAGCACCCCTTTCCCCCTCTTCTGCCAGTCAATCACAACAAGTTCCTCGAGGAGGAGGTACTCACCTAGATGCCTTCACCAGCTCTCACTGGAAGTTTTCCTTTGGGAAGGCAGAGCTGAAGTGCTCACTCTCTGACTGGCATTCCTCTGTTTAGCCTCTTTTTCTCAGCAGGGATGTGACTGCAGCCTGACAAATTGACATTCCTATCAGGGAGGAAAATTAGGGAGCAAAATGCTTTTGAAATAAGTACCTTCTCTCCTCAACCAAAGGTATATAATTGTCATTAGCAATTATATAACTATTCACTGTCTATTTTCATCGGTTATTCTTATTTCTTCATTTTTTTCACACTTACCATATTAAATACATCTGCTTACAAAAAGATAGTGAACCTAATCTCTCCCACTTCCTGTCCTGCAAGTCAGGCATAGTACAGTTATATTAATACCAAACTTATGCAAATAATTGTGCAGTTCTTTTGGCTCAGAAGAGAAAGGAGATTCTTCATGCTGAACATAGATCACTGAGTTGTCTGTATGCTGTGAGCAGCTGTGATGACTTCAGTTAGACAACATATGGGTACAGAGATCTGGTTTCATAATGTTAAACATAAGATAAGGACCAAAGGGTTCAACAAAGCTTCCTCCAGGAGCAAGTTCCAAAGGATTCAGGGAAGTAGCCTGTGAACTGGCTGGTCTCTTGCTTGAACAGAACAAGCTTTTTGCTGAGGCCTTCAGTGGTCTAAATAAATCAGTATGAGTTCCATTCCTTCCTTTCTAAGGGCAACACTTAAACCCTTTTTTCTACTCAACTGCTTGCTTCAAGTCAGCCAATTTATTTCAAAACAAACCAAAAAACCCCACCCAAACAACAGCACACACAAAGGGAACAATTATTCTGGAAGACAGCCTTAACATTTTTACATGGCCTGACACCTATACACTGTCTGGGCGAGAGACACCAGTAAATATTTTTTAATAATGCTGAACAAAATATATGTCTAACATCAAAGCATTTAATTCTCTGTGAGGGACACCCATACACCAGAACTGTCCTTTCTGTTTTGATTGATGGCAAATTGTACAACAAATAGATTAATAACACAATTAAATTGATGGCTCAACTAAAAGAAGTCCAAATATTGGTTCTACTTAGGCTGCAAAGAAGTTATTTGGACTGTTCGGTGGGCTTCTGATGGGGCCCCAGTTTAAAAAGTTTGCAAATGCAAAAAAGTTTAAAAGTCTTTGGGTGGAGATGCTGGCCTTTGGCTACAAACAAAATTCGTGCAGAACTCCTGGAGAACAGTGACAGCAGATTTACCTGAAATGGGGTTGGGCATTTGCCTTTCAGAGTAGCACGAAGAGATCTCACGAGAAAAAGAGGGAGTCTTTATTCCTCTGAAACTTTCCTCGTGTTCAGCACTGTGAAACTGCAGGAGAAGGTAAGTCTGCTTTCAGCGCTACTGGTGAAAAAACAGCTTAGGCAGGGTGTCTTGGCTGATGCTTGTACGCACCGTGGCTTCCTGCTCAGCCTCCTGCTCCTTTTAGAGTTACTTGCATTTAAATGGTCCTAACTCGGCTTTGAAGTTAATATTTCTTTGAGGGGAATGAAGTGATGTACTTGTGTCTTCAATTGTTTGTTTGGTGGCTGTTGTTTGCAAGACTGGCTTAGCGACGGAGTGGAATTCGGGGGTTTTACATTGGCAGTAATAACCCGCAGCACTTTCTGCGGCCTCCTCTGTCTTCAAAGTCCTGTGCAAATACGAGCTGATTAATCACACTGATGAGCACCTGAGAGGCCATCGTTCTGCAAAGAAAGCGTTTTGTTCTGTACCAAGAAAAAGGGTAATGAGGAGCTATTAAAAGCACCATCCGTTTACTCCCCCAGTGCCCAAGTAGACAGAGGCTTCAAATGACTTATAGGCAAAACCAAAGGTGCATAAATCGGTGGTTTAAGAAGAGTTTCCCCCTCTCCCACCACCTCCGATGTCAGCCTTTTTTTCTCATTGTCTTTACATTTCCTAGCATTTGAAAATTAAGAGGGTGTAAAGGAAAAAAAAAGCCCAGGAATTCAACTTTGTATCCACCTGTCTGTTAAGGTAATCACTGGAAAAATGCACTGTTGTTTCGAGGGGAGAGCCAGACAGGCTGGAACAATAACAGTGTGTATAAACTTTCCCCATTCACCTCAAAGGGCTTTGGTTCTAACACCTCATTAAGATGGTTTACATGCTAAAGCTGCCGTTTTGTTGTTGATTATCATATCAGAAACCTTCACCTAACATATTCAATTAGTACAGCTGCAAGCCCTGGCATGTCTTCATGGAGGAGTAGGTATCAAATTTAAGCTATCTAAATACTGTAATCACAAGTCAAGTGTTCCTTAAGGCTGGTGGTCCACAGCTGGCTTTGTCAATGCTTGTCTCTTCTAGTTTTTTTTTTTTTAGTCTCTCTTTTCTACTTGTTTTTTTTATTGTTGTTCCATATACCTAATTTCATTTTATCCCACGCTGAATTTGTACCCACGTAACACTTGTCATTAGGATCACAGCTGTACCCCTGCAAGAAGTAACAGTTAATATTTTCATGATGTGATGTATAATTTTTAATTTCTTCCTTCTGAAGACTCATTGCTATAGGTACTGTTAACTTCTTCCTCTACATATTGTTAGTGCGATTTCAGCTCAGTTAAAATGAGGTTTTGTTGGCACGACAAGCTATGTCACCAAAGTGTTAGGGAGAAAAGAATCATGCTACTCTGACCATGAACAGATAGCAAGTGGCACAAGGTTGGGCACCTGAGTTGCTCTGTAGATTTGCTGGGGACCAACCTGAGGCAGCTCCTTGTGAGTGCTGAACTGTGCCCAGCAGTACTGGGATCTAAGGTGAAGAGGGGAGGAGGTGTGTTGAGCAAGGAAAATGCCAGGCCCCTGGCCTGCACTAGAGATTGTGAATTCCCGGAACTGCAGACAGATACCGTCAATGCCAGGGTGTTCCAAATGCCTAAGTAGACAGTTCAGGAGACTGAAATTCGTTAGTTGGCTTTAAATAACCAGATAGACAAATAAGAACTCTACCCCACTTACTTTGCCTGTCCTGTAAGTGCTCTCTTTCTGGTTAGCCTGGCCATCTGCATTTCTACAAAACCACACATCTAAGCTAGCATCCTGACGCTGTCTGAGAGAAACTGTATGTGGTAATACTAGATTTTAACCTTAGTTTGCATTCAAATACATGTAGTGCATTACCTCTACCTGCAAATGGCACTTCACTTAAATTCAAACACACCCCCTCTGGCTCAGAGAGTCCCAGCACTGAGCATTGCTGGAGAAAGGATGGCTGTTTTGTGATGCTTATACACTGCCTTAGGTAACCACTGCTGCAACTGTTGGGTTGGGGACACTGCACTCAGAGGACTTAGGTCTGAGCTGGTAAGACCATTCGTTCTTACATTTTGTGTCAGGGTGACTACCACAGGTGAACAGCCATGTGTTGCTGCTGCTGAGGTTAGTCACATTCACTAACGCCAATTTGACCGTGCCAGCTCCTGCCCAGGCCACGTGTTTGAAGCATTGGCGTTCAGCACAACTTTCTTGGGGTTGTGCTCCAGCACTAGCTTTTCCCCATCTACAGGTACTCTGGCCACCTGTTGTTAGCACTGGCTAGTTTATCTAGCGTAAACAGAAAGTAATTCTATTCTATCTAATTATCAGTTTGTCTGTTGACTGCTAACAGAGACACCAAATAGTGTCAGTGACCGAGAATATTTTTAGGGGAGAGAAGTGGAAGAGGGCAGGAATGAAGCAGATATATGAGGTTCTGTACAGGAACCACTGGTACACAAACCAAGTTTCGAATACAAGTGATCTTGTATATAGCTGGTTTCCTAGAGTGGAAAATTGCTTCTTGACTGGGTTATTCCATCTTCCTCTTCCTATAGAGACAATGTCAACCAAACCCAAAATAAAACCTGCTCGTGGGCTACCTGTTGTCATGGACTTATATTTTCCATTTCTTCCAGCTCACAGTGACTGTCTATGGGCTGGAGTTTAACCAACCAGGCACACATACATGCACAGGCATGGCTGTGAAAGCTTGTAACACGTGCCCCTGACAACTCTCCTTTGAACTGAACTATGTGGCAGCTGCACAGCTGAAATTAGCTCTGCCAAAGTGAACTCTTTTCTTTTCCTACTTGAAAATGTTCCTTCAAGCTCATCCCCATCTACAGTTCAGTTTTCTCTTCACTGTAAGATGTATTTTTACCTATTGGACTTCAGAAGTAAAGCAGTTCAATGTGAGCAGCTTACTGCAAGTATCAATCAAATGGAAAAAAAGGCCCAGACGAGCCAAGAAACTTGGTTTCTTCAGCTAGCTACTGTCATTTGGGTTGGAGTTCACCTATGACAGCAGTTGTTGAGGAATAACCCAGGAAGATTTTTCTAATTACTGTATATGTTTTCACTTAACCCCCACAGACCTTGAAAGTTAAAAAGAAAAAGCACTTTGAAATGAGTATTACATATAAGGTATGTGATACTACATATCTATATATACACACATACATAGACTGATCCAAAGCATGGTAAAACCATGCTTAGGCTAGTTCCTAGTCTTTAACACTTACTTAGATACAAATTTCCATTTCTTGCTCATTGTGGGGAGCATCTGCGTGAGTAATAATCTTGTTTGACTAAAAGGGGTCCTTGGGTGGCTCAGTTTTCATCAGTATGACTAAGAGTTAGTCAGGTCCTCAAACACCAAGAAAAGAATCTAGTATTCTTTTGCATTTCAGTTGCGTGCACAACCTTCATTGAATTGAAGATGACCAATTGTTAGTCCTGCAACAAGAACAGTTTCCACTGTCATTCCCCATGTACTAATCTATTGACTTCTTAGACTAATCTGAGAAGAAAAATTGTTCCAGGAACATTCAGACTATCAGTCGCATTGGTTTATAACCTAACAACAAAGCAAGAAAAGCAGGGGAGTCTAAAGCAGAGAAAGGGTATTTTAGATACATCTTTTATGTATAGAATGTAATTAAGAAGTACGTAATTGTGTAGCTATGGTTTGTCAAGAACATGAGTAGCAAAAGCGTTTCTACACCTCACCTTTTTTTAAATAATGACTTCTTGTAAAAGAGAGGGAAGGACTAAATTTGCAAAGAAACAAAAGAGAAACTAGACTGAGCAACAAGATGGGGAGGAAGGAGAGCTTTGTGGTTATAACACTCAACAAGGACCAGCTCAGAAGATCTGCGTTCACTTTCTTGATCTCCCAGAGGTTTCTTGTCTTTAGGCAAGTCACATCTTTGTGCTTCAGTTCTGTCTTTATGCAAAAGACTAGAACACTTAATTTGGACTAAAAGCTCTTTACCTACATGTACCTTGCCTCTTCACCTGTATGTACCTGCTACACCTAGCAGTTGTTTTATGAGTAATGCATCCTAATATCCTTAGAGAGATTTGCTAAACTTCTACATGCTTTTGTAGAACTCTGGCCACAGATCTGCTTTCAATCATCTGGTAACAGGCTGATGGTGTAATTTCTCCCAAGCCCCTCAATACAAAGTCTCTCATGAAAAAAGAGAATTCCCACAGAAAAGAATCCATCCTTCCAGATGGGGAAACACGGGAGGCAGAATGATTATAATCCAATCAGCAAATAACATACAGCTTTTGCAAGGGATGGCTCATTTATGCTTCTCCTTCATTCCCTGGAGCAGTTTCTTCTGGGTACTAATACAAGCCTTATCGTTGCAATAGCTATGGCTTAGCCTTACAACACCTGTCAAGGTGTAGAAAGGGAAAGCAACAGTCTTCCTTAATGAACAGGTGGAACTGAACCACCGGCTACATTCCAACTCGAATTACCTGGCAATGGCATAAAACCAGGAACAGAGCCCAACTCACTTCAGTCTGTACATTACTTTGTTCACTGAAAGTAGACTTCAGCTCTCCTAACTTTAGACAAAAGACTGAGGAGCATAGTCACAGTAGGACCCCGTTTCCCCTAACATCTACATCACCAGCACGGGAGGAGCATGTACCTCTCCACTGAATATACAAAGAATCCCAATGAGATGCTTGGAGTTAACTTATGTAAGAACTTTTTTACACCATTTAATTTTTCTCTACATAATTGTTTTTTCCTCAGGAACATTCTTTGCCACAGAGCAGTGGTGTTAAATGCAACAATTTAGCCTTAGACATCAATGGTATTATTTCCTTTTTGACAGTTTGTACCACTGTTGTTGTATCATTTGTCAAATCCCAACCAAGAGATATTCTGAACTCTGAGTTCTGGACAAGTAAAGGAAAAGGTCTTGAAATTTCCCCCTCCCCTATGAATATTAAAATATTCTCTTACAGGTTGGGAATTATAAACACATTATTGATTGTGTGAAGCTGCTTCAAAATTCATTAATCATTAACAAAAATAGGGTGTCAGGGAAAACATACCAATGAGAGAGAGGATTTGTCCTGACATTACCAATATGAGCAGGAAAAAAAAAAAGCAGCAGCTGAGTGTTATGCACTGTCTTATGCCTCTGCTGTGTTCCATAGAGCTCTCTTACTTTCAAGGTAGTCCAGTGTCAATAATTCCCATTTCTTCTTTATTTGTTTGTTTTTCTTACAATGTTTTTAGCTAAACTACAGTTTGTCTGCTATCAAAAGTACTTAATTTCATTTTTATTCTGTGGTATTTTGAGCTATGCATTGAAAATGGTTCTGAATTGCTGTGCATACAGGTGGATTGCTTTCAGTGGTGTGTAGCTGCTCCATTAAGAGAAAAAGAAATTAAAAACTGTTATATCTTGATGTAGCCCTTGATGTAATTTTCATCTTCCGCCAGACTGGTTTCATTGCTGTGTGAGATCTCTACGCAAAATAAAAGAAGAAATTAGCTCACTATGGAAATAATGACATCAATTAGAAAAGCTCCTTGTAAATGGAGAAAAAAGTCATGATGAGGGAGACACAAAATATTTTAAGATTGTTAATTGGAAAGGTGAACTAATTGTACAAAAAATGTAAAGAAAGACAGAAAGCAAATAAATAGCAGGGGAAAAAAAGATGAGTGAAAATTGATCAGTAGGCAGTATACACACATGCATAATGTATTTCCAAAGACACTATCTTTAGGAAAGACAAGGGTTAGTAAAATAGCACAATTCCAACACAATTCCATTTTATGTTTAATACACAGAATTGTCTCTTCTATTAACTGGACATTTTTCTAAGAAATGCTGATGATCAGAGCAGTAGCCAGTAATGTAGCAAACTCATCCCTGTATGATACTACAAAACAAGAGGCAGGCTAAAACATTGTAGCTTCAATGACTTTTCCTACTCCTAATCCCTTTAAGCACATCCTGCCGTCTGTTTTTGTTTCAGCACAGGTTGAAAAGAAATAGCCTTTTGAATGCATCTTTGACAGTGCATCTGTAAGTGCATCCTTACCAGAAGCAGTTTATTGGTAAAACTCACTGAAAAACCTTTTCCAGATTCTAGTTAATGTTTATAAACAACATGGGGTTTTTTTAATGTATAAATAATCTTCTGGTTGTCCCAGGTGTAGCTTCATAGTGGAGCTAACTGTGGGCAACTGTGACCTTAATCTGGGCACTAGGATCAACATTGCTGGTGTATGAGCAAACACACTAAAACCCCCAGACAAACTATTTGCTCCTCCCTGGTGTTGCAAGGGACCTGTTTGGTCCTGTGTAGTTCATCCCATGCTTCCTGGCCCTGCAGGAACCTGGTCTGGGACTTCGCTAACAAACTGCTGTAAAACATGCCTGGGAAACACAGGGGAAAATCATGGGAAGGCTTGTTACCATTCTAGTGGGTTAGTGGGCAGCTTTACTGCAAAGTGAGCAGATTGCTAACTCGAGTGGGGAAAATAAAAGCAAACTTTAAGCTTCTGAGTGTTATTGCTAGCTGGAAGCACTAAAAACATAGCTAAGACCAGGTCAGAGGTCTCTGCGCATTCGTGGGGCTGCATGAGGGACAACAATGGAGCGCTAGGCTTGTTTAGTTCTGCAACCAAAATACATGAATAACATCCAGTGAAAACCACGAACTGTGTCCTTAATGACCTAAAGCATCCTCTGCCCTCCAGGATAGTACAACAACAAAAAAGGCAAACACAAATGGTTATCCTTAAGACATGAGAAACATAAAAAGAAAACCAAAATTACTCTGCAAACATTTCCACGTGGTGATCTAGTGAAAATGGAGTTTATGTCAGTGCTTTGCTTAATTTAAGCAACAAAAGACCCAGGGAGTCCCCAAAGACTCTGAATGGTGTATTCCAACTCCTTGTGGTCCTCTCTTGGTGAAGGTGATTTATCTTGGTTTGTGCTACATCTAAACATGCTTCTGATATGGTTTCTCTACGTGTGAACTAGAGTTTGGGTTTGTTGGGATTTGGTTTTGGTTTTGTTTTTTTAAGAACTTTGTTAATCGAAGCCTATTAACAAGTCTATTTTTACTAGACCTTTCCAAAGGACAGTAAATCCAGTTTCAGGGCTCCTAGTATGAGATCTACATGTTGTGTTCACTCTGCAAGGTTTAACATATTCAAAAAAGTTGTGAAGGTAACTTCATCCTGGCAGGTTTTATGCCAGATCAGGTATTGTCTGTCATGTCATGAATGGTGTGGAATCACAGCCAGCACTTGCATCGACATGCCACATACCCCATAGAATTATGAATGGTTTGGGTTGGAAAGGACCTTCAAGACCATCTAGTTCCAACCCACCTGTCATGGGCAGGAATACCTTCCACTTGACCAGGTTGCTCAAAGCCCCATCCAACCTGGCCTGGCCTTGGCCAAAGAACAACCCTGTGACCTTTGAATGTACCATTGTGTAAGAATATAGACGTATACAGCTGGTGTGGACTAGCTGATGAGCTTTAAGTCTGCACTACAGTACAGGCTCACTATTTCATATGTCCATGTCCTGTATATCACAAATTGTTATCTATGTGTCCATACCAAGATTTCTATTCAGTGGGAATTATTCGGTTTTAAATCAAGATACAAAATTCAACAGATACAGTTAAGATGTATGAAAGTCTGTACAGAGCGTCCCTTAAGGAAAGGCTATTTTAGGTTTGTTGATGTTGACAAGAAGCAACTTTATGTCCAAATAAAGTACAAACATACCCCGCACTAGAATACTGTACATCATTCTGCTGCCTACATGGGGAGAATACAAAGGAGGCTGGAGAAATTACCTTCCAGTGAAACACTTTTAAATCCATATGTTATCGAAAGAAAGATCAAGAGCTGCTTTGTTATATGTGTATACATAAAAATCTTTAACCTAAGAATCAAACAAATAAAAAGATTCAATGACTGAAGAAGAAAAACAAGTGTATTCACTCTAGAAATAAGATACATTGGTTGGTTGATTGAATTTTGAAGAGGATAAATGGTTGGTGGAAACCACCAGCAGCAATTGCGGACTTTCAGTTTCTTCATGTCTTCATACCAAGACCAAATGTCTCTTTAGAAAATTTGTTTAGTCAAATACGTGTTCCTGGGGTCAATTTAGGTGTAACATTGTGAGACTCTGAGCAATGGTATAAAGAAAGTCATTTCATGTGATATGATAGCCTTAAAATCTATAATCTGTAACAAATACTTGTCAGCTTGAGGAGTAGCCTCAGACTATCTTTTGCACAGTGCAGGAGTGGGTACAGACAGACATAAGCCAGTTTGGTCACATCTGTGTGAGAAGATGTTGAGAGCACGTTGACTTTAGAGCAGTATTTGGCCCATGCCCCTCTGCAGTTCTGCCACAGCTAAGTCTAAATTCTTGTCTACTGCATGGAAACTTAAACCACTGGATCAACTCTGGCTGGCAAAAGACAGAGATTTGGCACAGTCCTGTTTGTGTAGCTGTGATGATTAGGGTAGTGTGGGAATCAACATTTAATCTATTTGATTGACAGGTGTATTACAATTTGCTGTGACAGACCCATTCCTGGCCATTTTGCTTACAGTGACACCTGGGAATTTCCTTCTGCTTCACAGGAACGTGCTGTTGTACCCTGGGGCATCACAGTGTACACAGCTGTATGTGGACCTGGATCCCCATTGTATTGCTAAGGATGCCAACCACGTATCAAGTGTCTGGCCTCTGCCATAGTTTTATAAGAGATCATTTTATAAGAAATACAGCCTATCTCCAAGACAGAAATTTTAGTGGCTGAAATACTTCGGCTTCATCTGCACCATGGTCTTGTCCACTGCTGTTGGCATGTTGATGAACAAAAAGTGGTGTAATGATGAATAAGGGTTGGGTATTTGAGCTGGAAGGTGAGAAATGGGCAAATTTTGTTTCCAGGGAGTAGCTCAAAATAGAAGTGAGAGTATGCTGCTAATCCTGGCTGTGGCACTGCCCACTGCTGTGCCTTGAGGAGCTGTCAGTATGAGCTGAGGACTTGAGTACATAACTTCTTAATCATCTTATTCTTCCTGTTTTATACAACACAAAGTGAGAGTTTTTCTTATTTTATGATCCTTTTTGTGCCTTCTAAAGAAAGCAAACTCCTGCAAAGGCCATGGAGAAGGAAAATTACAATAATCAAGCCTGGAGAAGACAGAAGTGAGAATAAGAGTTTCAGCAGAAGTGTGACTGAGACAGTGTTGAATACAGGGCAATATAGTGAAAGTGTTAATAAGCAGATTTACAAAGACAGGGAATGTGAGAAACAAAGGTAAGCTCAGAATCAAAAAGAGCAGATAGATTTCTTTCCTCAGATGTAAAAGGGCATCAAAGACTTAAAATCGCCAACACAAAAGTTAATGAGTTTTTCAGAGTGGCCACCTCTAAGGTGAAATTGAAAAGAATAATAATAAGATTGATCCTTGCAACAAGGCAGGCAGAATCTTCTTAAATTAATTTACAGCTAATGGATATATACCAGCTTGTAATAGAAACTGCCAAGATTTTTGAGTAAGAGGAGAAAATGTCATCAACCCAGCAGATCTCTATGGAAAGTTTAGTGTCCAAAATCAGCACCCTGTGACAAAAGGCATTTTCTAAAAAAAAAAAAAAAAAAAAAACCCTGCCAAGTCCTTTTTTTCTGATTTTTAAAATCCTGTTGTTTTTTCTAACCTG
>NW_010411038.1:23324-43418 GCF_000710305.1 Buceros rhinoceros silvestris | reverse complement strand
AGGAGTTTTTAAAAAAAAAAAAAAAAAAAAAATCCTGACCAGTTCTTTTTTTCTGGATTTTAAAATACTGTTGTATTTTCTGACCTGTTTGCACTGCTTCGGGTTACGATGAAGCTGATGAAGCTGCTGCAGTGTCTAGCAGTGTTGCCAAGGACAGCCTGCACCTTCAGCAACAGGAACATCAAAACTGTCCCCACCTCCAACACCTCGTGCCACTTCCGTGTGGTGCTTGGGATTTGTGTGCAGTTACCTGGATAAGGTCCCAATACAGCTGATACAGGTTTGGGGTTTTTTTCTGGAGGATCAGTTTTGCAGTCTGGTTCATCACATTGCCGTACAAACAGTATGTCAGGTCAGGTGACTGAGGAGAGTTATGGAGAACAGTTTCTGAGTTTCTAGCTTTTGCCTAAAGCAATCGTTCCGCTCGGTCACATACCTCACATTTCTTGGGGAAGTTTGTTGTAAGGCCTTTGACACTGTCCCCGACAACATCCTTCTCTCTAATTTGGAGTGATGTGGATCTAATGGGCGGACTGTTTGGTGGATGAGGAACTGGTTGAATGGTCACATGAAGAGGGTAGTGGTCAATGGCTCAATGTCCAGATGGAGATCGGTGAAACGTGTCCCTCAGGGGTCTGTACAGTAACCAGTGCTGTTTAATATCTCCATCAGTGACATGATGGGATCAAGTGCACCCTCAGCAAGTTTGCAGATGACACCAAGCTGAATGGTGCAGTTGATACACCTGAGAGACAGGATGACAGATCCAGAGGGACTGGGGCAAGCTGGGGAAGTGGGCCTGTGTGAACTTCGTGAGGTTCAATGAGGCCAAGTGCAAGGTCCTGCACTTGGGTCAGGGCAATCCCCGGTATCTATACAGGCTGGGGGATGAAGGGATTGAGAACAGCCCTGCAGACAAGGACTTTGGTCTTCTGGTGGATGAAAAGCTGGACATGAGCCAACAATGTGTGGTCACAGCCCAGAAAGCCAACCATATCCTAGGCTGCATCAAAAGAGGCGTGGCCAGCAGGTTGAGGGAGGTGATTTCTGCCCTTCTACTCTGCTCTGGTGAGACCCCACCCTGGAGTACTGTGTCCAGCTCTGGAGTCCTCAGCACAAGAAAGACATGGACATGTTGGAGTGGGACCAAAAGAAGGCCCTAAAAGAAGGCTGACTCCTCTGCTAAGACTGAGAGAGTTCCACCTGGAGAAGAGAAGGATCCAGGGCTGTTACTGCAGTCTACCATTGCTTAAAGGTGGCTTACAAGAAAGATGAGGACTGTCATATCAGCAGGGCCTGTTGGGAAAGGACAAGGGGTAGTGGTTTTAAACTAGAAGAGGGGAGATTTAGACTAGATCTAAGGAAAAGTTATAATGAGTGTGGTGAGACACTGGCACAGGTTGCCCAGAGAGGTTGTAGTTGCCCCATCCCTGGAAACATTCCAGGTGAGGTTGGATGGGGCTCAGAGTGACCTGATGTAGTTGAAGATGTCCCTGCTCACTGCAGATAGGTTGGACTAGATGGTTAGTAACTTTGAAGGTTCCTTCCAACCCAAAGCATTCTGTGATTCTATGTTTCTGCATCTACCTGTGAATATCTGATTTTTCTCATCTAGCAGCAGTGCCACCCAGTATATTCTGGCCAACAAAAGCTCTCTACTTTAATAGGCCAAAATTGTGCTTCAGGAGCTAGCTTGTAAGTGGATCAGGTGGCTATGTGGATACAAAAGTGGATCAGATGGCTGTATTTTGAGGGGATTGGCAAACATGGGTGTAGAGTGGACTATTGCGGAAAAAAAAACCAGCCCTGGCTATCGAAGTTAAATTTGCTGCCCAATGTCTGTCATCATTCTCAGAGAGGAATCCATTCCCTGGGGATCCTTTTAACTGTGGTCATGATGTGGATATCAAATTGCATTAATTGGTTAGGACATGAAACACGCCTGGGATACTCCAGGTTTCCTTTAACAGAGGGATTGTATAGGGAAAAGAAGATTCAGGAAACAGTCATTGCAAAATTGAGTTATATGTGGTCTTGAAGATTACCCTCTGACTTTTACCTATCAAAGCTGAGCGCTTGACAGTCAAATTTTCCTATTTTTAATAAATTTTTCTCTCCCCTGTTGCCGTGTGAAGCCACACGAATGGTGGGCAAAGTTGATGGAGCAGCTGGGGTGGGGGAACTTGAAATTGATGGTGCACGAAGTGCTGTCAGATGCACAACACGCACAAATGGAAACCTTGCTTCTAACAGTCGTTCCCCATCCCACCCCCCGCCCCGAGGCTAGTATTCAATATTGCCTTTTATTGCTATAAATAAAGACTAGCCTGATAGAAAGTGAGCTTCAAGATTTCATGGCACTTTTTGTCAAGCAGCTTAGGTAGAGATCGCAGAGGAAGCATGCACCCCTGGCAAGTCCTTTCACCTTGTCAACACAAGATATCAACCCAGATAAAATGTTAAAAGGGCTGCATGAAGCCCCCTGAGCTCCTCATACCAAACAAGACTTCTAAATTCAGAAACAGGAGTTTCGGTTTAGAAAGGGATGAACGAGGAGCATTACTTCACCAGAGCCCCAGATGCACCCCCAAAGCAAGAAGGTATAGATAGTTTCTGAGGTCCCAGAAGTGTAGTATATTGGAGGAAGAGTGATTGAATTGTGGTTAAACAGGGGAAGAATGAGATAAACCTCCAGGGGAGTTGTGTCAGATTATATTTGTCTTTATGAGTTTAATCATGATGCTAGAGTCCACAGAGGACAAACTCAGAGAAACATCCCATTTTAAAAGAGGAAAGGTGAGGCCAGTGCCTCACTGGGGTCAGAGCTCAGTGCAAGGTGGGCAGCACCATTTCCCACAGATTCCCCTCAGAATATTGCAGCTTGAGACCCAGCTCCATGCCTACCCAAACCATAGGGATTTTTTAGTATCCTTGCCACAGTCTCTCGATCTGAGGGCCAAAAGGGATCTGTGGTGCTACCTGAAGTCTTCTGTCCTTTTAAACTTCCGAGCTGCAGCAGTCCCACAGGTGTCTTGTACCAAACCTTGCTGCGCACGGACATGTGAGTATTCCCAGAAAACAAACAACTGTATAAATGGGCATTCTCTGACTTTGAATTCTTGTCCTCATGGGTTTGCAGGAACTATGTCTTAATCTTCGAATGACCATGACAAAAAAAGTATTAGCTGTGACAGTTACTTGAGAAGAAAAAAATGAGAGAGGGCAAGTTCTAAGCTTCCTTGTGGATGTTTCCCTTCTGAAGCCTCCCTTTCTCCTTGAGCACAAAAACAACCCCAGTTTGGTAACCATGACTTTGTACTGGTCCTGCCTTCATACAAATGAATGAAGGCAAAGCAGCAGTGTATTTTCTTGGTGTGGTTTATACTTGGACCACCAGCATATCACCTGCCAGTTCCTTCTGTCTAAATTGGCCTTCATTGGTTTCCCATCAGTTTATCTGTTATTACTACACTGTAGTTGTGGGATATGCACCCTGAGCCAGGAGGCAGATATAAATGCCATTTCCTGTTGAGTTTAGCTCAGCTATGATATGTATGACCACAAAAATGTCTGCATTCTACATCAAAATAGTAACATTGAGTTTCCTATCTAACCCACAGAAGCCAGGAAATTCATAACCTATTCTAGGTTACAGCAAAAACATAAAAAGGGGATTACAAGAAAAGAAGAAATAAAATAAAGAGACGCTACATATACCAGTATCTGAATGTCAGGACAGAATTTCAGTCAAATCATATTAACAATAATTAAAGGCAGAGAGGTGGGCAAAGGACTGGGGAAAGGATTCCCAATAGCCGTTCTAAAATACCATGCAGCATCAGACACCTTCCTCAGGAGATCTCTGAAATCAGTTTTGCTGGTGGGTAGATTGTGGGACCAAACTCCCTGAAGACACAAGATAGTCCGAGGGCTGGACTGGGGCAGACCAGGGAAAGGCTGGGATGGCTTTGTCCTCTAAACTCTTAATGAGACACAAACAACACTTAGCTCCCATTTCTGTCTGTTATTTGTTTGGTTTTGTCATTTTGTTGTTACAAGAACTTAAAGAAATTTTTTTCTGTCTTCCCAGTTCTTTCTGTGGGGCTGTTGACAGCCTTTGATGCATACACATTTCCATTGTTTTCTCTGCTTAACCAGTTAGTCAGATTTGCCCATTTGTTTGTGGGTTCTTCAACTGGCAACAAAAGAGACAATTTTATTTTTTTTTTAACATAGGAAAATGTGATGCAAAACCACAAACATTATTAGGGGGGATTCAGGGGCAGGTGTAGCAACTAGGGCTGCTGTTTAATTTGTTTTTGAAATGGTGTAGATTTCAGCTGTTTCTGTAGGGTTTTTTCTGTTTCTTTAAGTGTTGCTTTAGAGTACGAACAACCGGGAAGGTAGTAAGTGATTTCCGCTTTCTAATCATAAATAGGGAATGAGCAAAATTCACTAGAGCTGAGCAATAAAAGTATGAGGAAGGAGAAAAGGGGAAAAGACAGCCTTCTTTCCAGAAGAGGTGGAGATTTCCATGGGGGCAGCCGTTCTAGCTCAGTGCCTCCCACAGGTTCCTCTGCAAGTGCTGACCAGTCCCAGGGCTGATCCCGTGTAGGCATCACTGTTTGTGTCGTTTGGGGTGGGATGATGGCTGGAAACACCTGTCAGTGCTGGTTAGATAGAGTGCTTGGGTGAATATGTCAGATGATTTTGGAATAAAATCATTCTTCCAACCTACACAAGTTTGTTGACCACAGTGTGGGAGACAGCCTTGACATGCATCTCCCTTGGCTTATGCAGCTGCAGCTGCTGTCTGACCTGCCTGGCAGAGCACAGCAGCTCACCATCATACGGAACCCCTTCATGTGAGATTTCCTGCAAAAGTGAGATCAGGGCTTTGGGACAGTGGCAGAGGCACGCAGCAGACTGGAAACTGTGACCGCTTTATTGTAGGAAGATGACAGAACTGGCAGGATGACTTTGAGCATGCCCTGAATTGCCCTATTTTTCTTTGGTTCTCAGAGTGTGCAGAGCTCAGACAGACTGGGGCATTAAATCTCTGGAGTCAGCATGATTTCTCACCGGTGCAGACCTCTCCATGCTGATAATGTTCTGAGGAGAACACGGGGGGAAGATCCATTGCTTTAATACAGGTATATGCATGTGTGTGTGTGCCTTTGTCCACATACATCAGGCATAAATGAATCCAACACAAATTTAGGGTAGCCTCTAGTAACACACATCCCATTATATGGTTAAGCATGCGAGATAAATATTGCAGGAAAATACAGGCATGTGCCAAATTTTACTTTCTATTGGACTTGAACATGCTGAAACCAAACCACACGCACAACCATATCCATTAGGTAAAACACGCAGAGGTTTGCTACCCAAGCAGCTGATCTTTGGGCGAGAGTGCTGGCTGTGGGCCTTCCAGCATAAGATGCAAAGCAACGAGGGAGTAAGCAGCAGAGGTACCAGGGGTGTACACAGTCATACATTCCTCTTTTTAACCTCAGTAACCTCTTTTCTCCCACTCGTAGCCCACATACCTCCACCCTCAGCCTGAATGAGTGTATGAAATGAAAACTGTGTTTGTTACACGGTTCGTGATGACTAATGGAGACTTGGTTGAACAAACTTGTGGGCTTTTTTTTATTATTGGTGGTAAAAGTAAATTTAGAAATACCCACAAGCTGCGAATGAGGACTGTTCGAACTTAATATCGCAGAAAATAAATCTATGTGAATGGGTGAGCCAAAATGAAAATGATCATTTGGAATCAGTTTTAATAAGCAGAATTTGAAACTGAATGGCTGTAAACCAGGTTATGTTAAATGAGCGATTGGGGGTAATGGGACTTCTCGGAATGAGAGCAGGCAGGGAGAAATGGACAAACCAGGGGAAAAAAGAATTCAACAAGAAAAAGAATTTTTTTTTTTTAAATTGTTAAAGAACTTGCACAGAAACATACAGTGTTTTTTGAGGAATTACTCCTTTATGTTCATGTAAAAGGCACCATGCCTTTTCTTTGTACATTTTACAATCTTTTTCTCCTGTAAATAACTATCAATATTCCTTTGAAAAAAATTTAAGTATATATATACACAATGAAAGGAAATGGGAAAGACTGTTAGAGATCTTTGAAACTAAACAACTTAAGGTCTTTTTTTTCTTCTCCCCCCACCACCCCTGAATCTCAATCATTTTTCCAATCAATTTCAGCTTTTTGCTATTGATAAAATTTTGTCAAATAAAAGTAACAGAAGCCAAGGTTCAAGCACTACATTGACTGTGTTATAAACACTCTGGGTGGGCTATTCAGTTAGTATGAATGAATGTGGACCTGCTTGATTTGCTTTCTTCCTCAGGAAAAACAAAAAAAGCCAAAAACATGAGCTTGTTATCAAGTGACATGATTTTAGGACTTCAGGAGAGGTGCCATATTCACAAAATTTATGATAATCTGTACAGGCTGACAAGGCTTATAGTCAGCAGGCATCGACTGTGATATGTACAGTGCTCATTTCCAAGTACTTTATCAGAGTACTTCTATTTGTATTTGTCTCTAAAACAGTGCTTAGATTCCTGGGTAATGTGAATATTTACTTCTAACACTTCATCATCAATTGAAAAACAGTGTCCTTCATCTGAAGCCCATACTACAGGGACCATTAGCTGTGTTCCTTGAAATCCTAAGCATATTGATGAACTTGCATACTGACTGAGCATTTCAATTTAAATCCCTTCTATGAAGGGCTTCCTCCTGGTCTGGAAGTGGAAACACTGATCTAATCAGAGAAAAACTGTTCTCACAGTGTTTCCTGCCTCTCTCACAGCAACAGCTGAGCGAGCTGTCAGGTTCCAGAAATTGTGTTCTCATCTTCAGTCTTCATGTGTTGCTTAGAAGCTGTGAAAGACTTGGGACAAGTACCCAATTGCCCCAGCACTCAGCCAGACCAATCTTAACCTCCTAATTTTATCGCTTGGGCCATCACATCTTCATAGGTGAGAGAAGAGCAAATATTTTTGCTATTAAGTCAAAAACCTAGCGTCCTTCTGGTTCTGGATGCTGGTAGGGAAGGGAGGTAGAATGGGGACTGCAAGCCTCAGAAACAAAAGCAAAGAATGAGGTTTGCATTGCACTTTTCGGTATGTTTATGGTGAATGAGTGTTGTTAATTGCACGGTCGTAACAACACCCAGCTGAAGGCATTTTGTTGTCAAATCGGTGTTGGGCAGAAAGTGATCTCAGGTTCCATCTTACCCCTCCGAGGTGTTGGCCTGGGAAGCACCATGCTGGCTTTTAACTGTGTGCTTTTCCACTTTTGAAGCTCGGAGTCACAGTTTTGATGTATTCATCGAATGCTGGGATGATCTGGAAACGGGCAGCATTTCTAGAAACCAGGCAGTGACTGCAGGGGCAAGGGACTTGATGACTCATTTCTGGGTACCGGTATTAACCCCGATGTTGCATTCAGCTCAGGCAGACGTTGTCACTCCCAAGGAAGGAGGAGTAGGAGGAAGTGCACAGGCAGGAGCTGGCATCAGAGGGTTGAGATTGTGGCCGGGAGAGGTGCTGAACTTTTGGCAAGGAGGCCAGTGGTAAAACCATCTTTGGCATAACCAGAGTGATCTGCCAGAAAGAATGGGCTTGATATGTGCTAGACAAAAGGGCTAGCGGGCAGCCTAGCCTCTGCGAGGCAACATTATGTGCTTGTCCTTGGGGGCGGGCGTCCTTGGCACAGGGTTGGAGGGGCCTTGCCATTGTCAGCCTTCTCTTGATTGTCCTGCGGGCCTGGAGGGGCATCTGTTGTGTATTTTGTTTGTCATCTTTTGTTTGCAACTTGAAGCAATCCTGCAGAGGGTAATTGCCCTGTTTGTTTCTGACAGCCTTAGCAGAGCATACTCCGTTGCTCCTCAGGCCTTACTAGTGTGTATGAGAACATGCAGAGGGAAGCCAGTCTGGCCAGGGTTCCCTTTGCCCAATGCATCCTGGGCCAAAAGGATTTGGGGTAATGGCTGGCCCTGGCCACACTGTCTGCCAAAACACTGATCTCCAGCTGGAGCTGGCTCCTTCCCTCCAAACCGCCTTGCTGTGTAGTCACTGGGGAAGGGCAGGGAAGGACCCTGCCAGCCGCCTGCAGATGAGCCCAAGCTGACCTGAGAGCTGTGAGGGTGGCACAGGAGCAGCAGCCCAGGGAGGCTGCAGCTCACCACCCCAGCATTGCCACCAAGCATCATACCATGAAATCCTAGCTGGGGGAGGTGAAGCTGAGACCCAGCTCCAAGTCACCTGTCAGGACTGAGCCTTTGTGGCAGCTCTGCCCATCTCTGGCTTTATACCCAGAAAAGGGACACATTCCTGATGGGAGTAACTTTTGAGGAAGAAAAGCCAACACTTCCATATAGCCCCAGTGGCATGCATTGGCACTCTGGGCCTGCTGTGGGACCGTGTTGTCCCACGGTGTGCCCATTGGGTGCTCCAGCCCTGCCTGAGGTGTACAGAGTGCTGAGGCCACCATCCACAGCCCAGAAAACCCATCGCCGGAACATCACCTCATCGCTGACACGGGGAGCCGCCGGGCTGCCGGGCACTGTGCAGTTGAACGCTCACTCTAGATTGCCGGGTGTCGCTGCAGGACCCGTTGCAGATGGACAGCCATAGGGGCCGGTCCTGGCTGTATCAATTGGCAGAGACTGTTATCTCAGGCTCGCGTGGGAAGCGTGCTGACACACAAGAGAGTCAAAATCAGTCACGTCCTGAGAAGCACGAGCCGCTTTCCAGTTTGCAAGCAGCAGGGTGGTTTGCACCTCTCTGATTATTTTTAAAAACATTTTGATACCCTACCAGTTTAAAGAGATGTGGTTTCCGTCAGCTGTCAGCTCCTCTTCACGCCGGGATTCTTAACATATTGATGTATAAATGGTTTGCATTTTGATTTAATGATTTTTCTTTCCCCCACCTCTTGCCTGTTCAACCCGGAACAGTACAGCTCTCTGCTGCACACTCAGCCTCTGCAGCTTTTACACGGTATGGAAGGCATGAGGAGCATTGCTGACTTGCCGGGCAAAGGGGCTCTTGGGTACCACTCTCTTAATGCAGGGACTGTGCCTGGTCCTGTTCACATCACCTGGTCACAAAATCCAAAATCTAAGAGGAATCGGGAAGTAACAGGTTTGATACCCATCCTCTGCAGCACTTGGAAATCCCTTTTTGAACTTTTTCCTGTCACAGACCTCACTTTTTTTTTTTTATGGTGCTAATCTCCAGCCCATAAAAACTAACTGTGAAGATCTGAGCTACATGGTCTTTCTGTGTCACTGCTGTGTGATACATTAAGAGGACTTCAGTTTTCCCTATTTTCCTGTTGTGTTTTTCTGCGAAGAAAGGCTGAGGTTGCTCTGTTGTTACTTAAAAGCATGGCTTACTGTGCTCTCTTTCACATTATAGTGCACACCTAAGAAAGATATCCCTTCTCCAAAGTGCTTATCTGGCATAAAGCTGTTTAAGTATTAAAAATAAAAACATGCTAGACTGTAGACTTTCTAAGTAAGGTTCTGTCTGCAGGAATCTGGTGTCTCCTTTCTCCTGTACCTCCTGTGATGAATCTTAACAATTTCCTAGCCTCAGGGACTAGAAAACTGTATTTTGAATGTAGAAAACAATCAGAAGCCTTACTGCCTGCCTTTATGGATAACTGTTTTTAAATTTCAAAACCCTCCAGGCGTTCTCTATGGATAAAGAGAAGCCATGCCTTTCATAGAGTGTGTTAATGAATTAGCTGATCACAACCAACTCTAGGTTTGTAATTCAACTCTGTTTATTTTTAACAGACTCAAAGAAAATTAGAAAGTAAAAGAAAAATAATAGCAACTGTTGTGAATATTTGGAATGATATGATTGGAAAACAATTAGTATATATGTGATACCGACTATCAGATCAAACCATACTCAGAAATCACCATAAACTATTTCGAAGCTGTTAACCTGCACTACTGTATGGAGTGCTATTTTGTCATAACTCAGTGATGAGACTGTTGTGCGATCGCAGTAAGCGTGTGCCTTTATTACTAGTACAGTTTATCGCATGCAAACCTAGAGAGATGTACTTTTTCACATGAGTTTGAAAGGGGAATAGGGAAATTCTTAGCGTATAAACCAAACTGGGGCGGTTAAACAGAAAGCCCCATCCTCTGGCCTACAGATTCTCTGAACTTCAAATCATTGAGAGAATAGTCTCAGGAAATATCACTACATGCTTTTCCTCTTACGCACTTAGGATCCTCACTGTCTACATGGTATCAGCTCAATACCTTCTAACCCAGGACAGGCTTTGTAATGTTCTTCTGACATTTCTTACTCACAAAACAAACCTGAAGCCCTGATATGTATGTATCTGCTTCCACTCATTTCCTACTTTAAAGTTAGTTCCAAAATCTGTAGAGGTGTTTCAGTTTCTAATTTTGTTGTGGAAAAAGCCAAACTTTTAGCATGGTCTGTATTTTAATTGGACAGAGACAAAATGAGAACCATTACTCTGATCTTCTTTGGATTTCAAAGCATTGTATCTATGAGAAAGTGACAAACTGGTTTGGAAACCTTCAAACAGTTTAGGAATATTAAGAATCTACTTTGGGTTAGAATCCTTCAGGCAAGGGATCAATTTAAATTAAAAAGGCTGACAATGGGGTTTTTTACTGGTTTAATTCTGTTTCTACATCTGTTTGGGTCATGTTTTGAAGCTTCTGGGATCACTTTCAAACTAATTTTGTTTCACTGTGGAGTTGATTCTGGTTTAAATGCAGATAAAAAAAACCACACACAATAATTTTGCAAATTTTCCTTGTGATATAGGCTTCAACTTGACTGAAATAGTTTTGATGTTGTGTTTCTGTTTTCCAAAGCAACTGCTTCACTGGTTTCACTGTCTTTTTGAGTCTGAAGCTTGTGGGAACAACTAATTCCTAGCCCTGAATTTTGAATCCAGGTTCTACTTTAATGCTAGTTCTGCTATCCTTTCAGTCTGTCATTATGTTTCATTTTGCCTGGATGTGCTTTCTGAGCATCCTTGTATCTTTGAGGAGGGACTGATGATTGAAGATACACATAGCTCTGAAGAGCTTTTGCAACGCCATTAAAGCTTTGTTTTCTTTTAATGGAAACTTTACTTCCGTACAAAAGCAACCTTCTGAGACATAACTGATGAAACTTTTACAAAGTGGCTCAATAATGAGAAGTCATGGGATCTGAGAAGATGGCTTTTGAAATAATTAAATGTTTACAATTATAGAAACCCATCACTGTGCTTAATGCCATCAGAAACAGCTTTATTTTGTAAGTGAGCTCAGAGACTGTGAGGAGAAGGTGCAGAGGAGCAGAGGAGAATGGCTGGAACCCACCCAAAGAAGTGAGCCAGAGCAGAGCCCGATGCAAGTTATCTCAGAAAGAAAGGAGGGCTGAAATCTGCCCATTTGTTTCACCTCTGCTTCATTACTTGTCTTTTTCCATTACTGCTCTTCTACAGATGTAAAGTTTTTACAAGTTTCAGAATCTCTATAAAGCAATATATTCCTACTGGTTATTGCTAGCCTGAATGACAAAAGAAAAGGAAAAAGACCAACTTTCTTAAATCTTAATTCCACACCCACTCGTAACCTTTTGACTGAAACCAGTAACACAATCTATGAAAAATCCTGCTGTGTAAAAATCCCTCCATGCCACCCCACACACATTGCCAGGGTAGTTCAACTTCTGAACTCTCAGCACATAATTTTGTCCAGTCTTCAAACACGCTTCAGATTTTTTTGAGCTCTCAGTTAGAAGTCAAGTTCAGAAATTAGTCTGAAGGGACTGACGGGGATCTAAAGTGGAGGAAGTTGCACTTGAGCTGTCCACTTTCTTCTGAAGGGGTGAGTTAGACCAGCGTTAGGTTCATCGCCCTTCACATTCACTGCTGGGGATATAGAATGAATCTTCTCAGTCATTACCTGCAAATTGACTGTTGCTTTTCTCGAGGCTTCTTCAGCAAACATATCTTCAATGTCGCAGTAACTGGTCTAGCACCAGAGTAGTAAGGTTTCCCCATACCTGCCAGTTTCCGCTAGATTAATAGATGTTACATCAGAATGACATTAATTTGAGGAGGCTTCTAATATCTGTTTGAACTACAGCACATTTTTTAGGTATGTCCTTGATTTTCAGTCCATTACCTTCCCAGTTGCAAGGAGCGTATGTTGAGCCTGAATTAAAGCTACTAATTTTGCCTATTGCCCGGGGAAAAAAAAAAAAAGGGAAAACCTAAATCTAATTTAAGTGTCCCTTCTTCTTCCAGTCTTTCACTAGTGGTTTCTACTTTTTGGTTAGCATGTGCTGCAGTGAGTTGCAGCAGGATTTGGCACAACTGAGGGAGCAGAAATTTCTGCTGCAGCAGTGGTGTCTGCCTCTACCAGAACAGCTGGGGCTGGAGTACAAACCTCCTCCATGGGCAGCAGATCTGATTTAGACTCCATGCTCCATCCCAATGCACAAAGGGAGCACATGGCCAGAGGACTCTTAAAACTACGACAAATTAGCAAAAGAAGCATACTGTGAAAGTGGACAATGGTAATCCTGTCTTTTTTAGTGGGTGTTATCAAAAAGCACCTTCCCTCGGTTCTGAGCTGTAGCATGGTGTCACGCCTTTGCAAAGCAAATTAAAGAGCCCTCTGCTGCTAAAAATCTAGTTGACAAGGTGCCTGAGCTGCTGAAGTGTATTGAGTATAATAAGATCAATTTGTCTAGCTAAAGTCATACGCCTCCCTGCTGAGACTCAGGACAGAATAAAGGTTGTAGAAATTTTGTAGTGACTTCATTTGAGGAGAAAGAATAACATTTATGGTGGAAGGTGTGTTCATATCACTGTAGCTGCATTTGCATATGAGATCTTCCTGATATATCTGTCTGTGAAAAACAAGACTCCTCTCCAGCATGGTTACCACTTCCAAGTTTAGACCAAGCTTGAGAGGAGCTGAGGTCTTCACCTGGCTGTGTGGACAGCTGTGTGGGAACCCGCTGCTGATCTTTGTGTCATTGTGTGTCTCTAGACCCTGCTCATTTTTCTATTGGATTTTGATTTCCTTTTTTCCTAGACTGTGTATCCTTGTACAAAACGGCTTTAAACAACCATGAAATAGCTCCTATGGGAGACTGTGTGAAAGGGTCAGTTTCAAGATGCATTTTCTAAAATGTGAGCCACCTGAAGTAGTACCATCAGTCTAGAGTTAAACTTACCAGTGCTGGAGATGGGCGATGAATTTGCCTTTCACAGTGACTTCATTTATCTAGGGCCAGCCAGGCTGCTGTGCCTCTTGTTCTTTAGCTATGTCACCAGAGTTCAAAGGCACAGTAATGAAGAAATAGCCTAAACCAGCACTGTTGTGGTGACTCCAATCCACTGCCTTCAAAACCTAGTGGTTGGTATCCTCACCCGAGCAAAATAAAGGGAAACCTGCCTCCTGCCACCATGGGTGATTAAGGAAAAGCATTTATCTTAAAGCAGGGATAAAAGCAAAAACCGCTCCAAATAACGTCTCCCGGGGGAAGTTACATCTGTGCCTGCCAAGGCTCAGGGGCTGCTGCTGTCAGGCAGAGACCAAGGAAAGCAGCTGAGGAGAGCGCCCAGGCTGCCTCATGTCTGCTAGGGGCTGTCAGACCGCTTTAGCTGTGTTAGTTACACATTAGAATTTAAAGTGTCTCACTTGTGCTTTTTAAATGTCACATCTGAAATGCTTTGAACACTCACTGGAAGCAACCTCTGTGGTTTCAATAGTTATGCTAAATTTCGATATGACCGTGTTTTATCTCTGTATCTGCAGTTCTGTCATCGCTGCTGTTCTTCAGTGCCTCTGGGCCTGCACACAGAAGAGATGGAAGGGAGCATCTGACAGCAGTATTTCACCAGGACATGTGAAAACAATTAAATACATCTCAAGAAATCTCCTTTTATCCAAGACAATGTGAGAGTTGCAGACAAAGGTAAGTCCATGGAAATGGTGGTTAATACCCAATTCTTAAAAATATGGCTAACATCAGTAAAAATGAGGCATAGATGACAGAGCTGTGTGCAGGCTGTATCTGATGGACATGAGCCAAGCTGTGTAGGGCAGGAGTTTATGGTGAGGGAATCTGAAGGAAGCTTCTTGACGTGGTAGTGTCCTGAATGGTGTCAGCGTTCACATTCCTCTTCCACCTCTTTTTCATGAGGGGATAAATTGTTTAGAATGGCACAAAAGCGACAACCGTAGTTCCACAGTGGATTTGAAGAGACAGCCCGAGGAGGGATGTTGGCAGGTGTGCCGTCCTGATGGCAATTTCTCCTTTCAAATGTGGCTGAGTGATTATCCAGTCTGCCCCATCCATTCCATTAATAAATGGTGGTTTTGAAAACGTTTTCAAGAACACAGAGAAACATCTTGTACCCTGCACGTAACTTTTCAAACAATGGAAGAGAGGCACCCCCCAAAAGAAGAGAAGTCTCAGCATCAACATGGCCTAATTCCTCTGATTCCTGTAAGAAATCTGTAAAAAGCAGTAGTAATTAGGAAGCTGATTGGATCTGATAAGCCTTCAAGATAAACCTGAGGCCACTGATGACGTGATTGAATGGCTCCATCACTGAACATCAGTGGTGTTTGGAGAATTCATTTTGCTTTTGCCTTTTAAGACATGCCTAAGCTGATTTTGTGATACCCTCTTATAATGTAGACAGCGGGGAGCCTTAGAAACTTTGGGACACCTTCCCTTCCAGCCCTGTCTTTCATTCTCCTTTTCTGCAGACACATCTAATGGCTACCTCTCCTCGTACAAGCAATAGTTTGTGGATGAACCTTGAAGCAATTCCCTATTTAAGTCTGGAAGAACTTTAGAGGAATGAGGAGATAGGGGGAACACAAGAATGAAGCTCTTTCTCGTGTGTATATGGCAATTAAAGCTTTCCAGCTGTGTAGGTATATAAAGCAGATTTCCCTGAGAAAGCTCAGTGTTCCTACTTCCCGTAATGAGAAGAAATGTTTGCCATTTCCCTCAACTCTGCGTTGAATGTTCCCATGCAAAAATCAGAAGAGGAGTGTGGCATTTCCCCACACCTGCACGGAGGGAGGGAGGGAGTGAAAGCCTTCAGGCCTGCTGAGAGCATAAGGTATCTGGACTCTAGCCCTTATTTCAGCGATAAAAATGAGGGCAAAAGGAGGCCGAGGAATCCTGCTATCAGGTAAGAGCTCAGCACTTGGTCTGGACAATGCTAAACATAGGGGAAGATAGCTGTTGTTCACTGGTGCATTCAGACCTTTAGGATATGCAAAAATCATGTCTAACAACCTTCCGAACAGAAGTGTTGGGGTTGGGAACATTATGCTGCTGTTGGTTTTGTATGGTGCAAACAGGTAACCATATCCTGAGAGAGGAATCATTGTGATCAGAAGGTATTTATTTTTTACTGTGAGAATCTTTAAACATGCAGTGTTTAATTATCCTTTAAACTGTGAGTGCACCTCTCCTTCCCAGCTAAAAATTATCCATGTGACATTGTCATTTAGCACTTCCAACAGTGCTGGCAATACAGTACATCTGTCATGAACAGGATTACAATTTGGTTTCACACCTCAGTTACCTCTTAAATCTTTAACAATAACAAAATTACAAATTGTGGGAAGAATACAAATGTATTTATGTTTTTTAACCATTCAGGATGTTTCAGGGCTTCCTAAAATTGCAGCTTGAGAGCAAGATGCCTGTCAAGAGATAATAAGGCAACAATCTTGAATTAATTCTGATCTAATCAAATCTGATTTGATCTAATCTAATCTAGTCTCATGTCTGTCCAGCCAGTAGGACTTTGTTATGCTATCTGCAGACATGATGCTCACACAATGGTTTGGGAAGTTACTCCCTGCTTTAGCCATGTGTCTTTTCGTAGCTGTGCTGGTTAGTTTTCAATTTCTGGCTTCAGGGATTATGCCTTGGAAAGGGAGGCAGATTCCTATGATACTGGTATGAAGAAATTGTGTCATGTCTAGAAGCAGCAGGTCTGGTTCTTTTAGGTGATCCACTCCTCTGCAGAGAGCAAGAGTAATTTTAACAGTAATGGCTGGGCTGGTCTAAGGAAAATAGCAAGAGGGAGGCAATACCTGTTACTAGCTCAAATGACAGTCAGGAAAAAAAGGATAAGCTTTTGGACACATCAATTTTATTTTTTCTTTAAGTCTCTTGTTGCCAGCTGTCCTAATTGGTCTAGTAAAAATCATTACTTGTCCCTGCAGAGCTTTCCTTGCTTACAGTAGCTGAGACTGTTGCATTCTTCTGTGGTTTCTCCATTTTTTCATCTCTGAAGAGTTATCAAGTCACTGGGAGATATGGCAAGTCACTGGAAGGGGATGACAGACCTTCAGGGACACCATGTTCACGGTCAAAGTACGAGGCTATAGGCCACAGACATGCTTTATAAAGCTGCTAGAAACATCCAGAGAACTCCATTTCCTACTGGTCTTCCACTTTGCTACAGCAAAGCACAGAAACAGGGCTTATTTACGACAGATTTCAGTCAATTTACAGTGAAGCGTATGTGTAAATATTTTGCTGAACTCTTTTTTGTGAAGACTGACTCAAGCCTATAGAGTCCTAATCTTTCTGCGCAATAACCTAAGCGAAGATCTTCAGCATGTGTGGCACTTGGTGCAAACATCTTGCCTGCGTCCATCTGAATCAAAAAACAGCAGCAGGGAAAATCCCTGGGATGGGAACTCGGTCATCTGTGCTCGTACCCGATCCAGGCAGGCAGCAGTCCTCCCAGCAGGTTGCAGGCAGTGCTTTGGAGTCAGTGTGGGCCATTTCCAGTGACCAGACCGGAGGCAGCCACATGATTTTGGAAGAGGAGGGTGGCCGGTAGCATAGTTGCAGGCCATACTGTGCCGGCTGGCCTCCGTGACAAAGAGCAGTCCCCAGCAGGTTTAATTTAAAGCTGTACAGGTACAGCTTTAAGGTTGAAATGTCTTTGTGTGACAGTGGGATGACGAATAGTTTCTCATGCCAAATATTGATGGGTATTTAATATACACTTTGGGCACACGCTGTGACCAGGGAAGATTGCCTACTGATGTTGCGTGAGTGCTCCTGATTCCTGCAGTGCTGTGGTGCGGTATGAGCATGACAGAGAAGAATCACAAGTGTAAAGTGCTTTAAGATCACACTCTAGTAACTCTTATCAGAAAAATATTCTTGATTAGAAGTGTGATTTTTTTAAACAACATTTCTATAGTACCAAAAGCCCTTTGTGGATGCGCTTACGCTGAGGGAAAAGTAAAAGCTTTGACCAGTAGAGCTTGTTTAGCTAAGCTGCACTGTCAAAAGGCCGGTGCTGTAGGCAGCAGCAGCAGCTCTTCACATGGAGGGCATAGGTACACCAGCCAGTGCTGCCTGGTGTTCTTCTTCCAGCGCAGATTTACCAGCTCTTCGCAGCACGACTGAAATTTCCATTATAAGCTACTTTTGCATGAATTTCCATGGGTGGTCGTAGAGAGTTGTCCACTGCCAAACTGGTGTCCATTCCAGTGCCCTCCTTGCCAATAGTAGTGATGGGTATGGTCTGAGCACAGGGAGGTGTTGAGAACTGCCGCCAGTCAGACTTCAGCTCACGACCACCACTGCTCAGCCGTGTGGTGGTATCCCTCTTTCCTGGATGGCTTGGATCAAATCCCTCACTAAGCCTGCCACAGGGGGTCCATTACTCTGAGTTTGCCTTGCAGCGATATGTCATTGCTTGATTTTTCACTCTAAACTGAGGTGTAAGAGTTATTGTGAGATCAGGCTGGCTTTAAGACAAAAGTAAACAAAGCTAAGAGTAGTTTATTGAATAAATAGGGGCCTCCACATGATTTCTGAGCTATATGAGTATTTGAATTAAAAGAAGGATGTGAATTCCTGACTTCATTAGGTCATTTCATTTAGCATGTGCTCACAAAGCCTTATCTAAAAAGGCTGACAAAATACTCATCATGCTGAATTTTCAGTTATTTTCTTTTACCAAAGAATGACTTTTTCACTCATGGTAGTTGCTGATGGAAGTGCTTGTATAGGTGGTTCTCAGAAGTGCTGATAACATACTATACATTCTGGGTCAGACCAAAGCTCCATCCAGGCCAGCTTCCCATCACCCCAGCAGCAGATGCCTAGGGAAAAGATTTAATACCAAGGAAAGACTGTGTTGATCCTTTCCTCAACCTCAACAAATTGTGTCTCAGCCCCATCCCTAAGCCCAAGACAGAGCCTTGGTATTTGTTTTTGGACATGTATAGTGTTGTTCAGAAGTGATACAAAAATTGGATCAGAGTCTCCTTTTACAAGAATCAAATTAGAAGCAGTTTTAAAAGTTTAAACAGATTTTTAAAAATTCCCAGTATGATATTTTGCTGCTTTCAGCCACAGCATAGCAAACTGTCATCTCATTTATTTAAATTCTAGTTGGACTTAGGAGTTCAGTATAGGTAAATGACTCTGAGTCCATTTCCATGGAGATGCGTGCTTGTGTTAATGGCTGTGCCCTACCCCACGCGTAGGAATGTTTTATTTGTCTGTCTTCCTAATACACCACTGTACATTAAATAGGGGCAAGAAAAATTGCAGGAAGGGAGCAGGAAGGGGAGGGGAAGATAAAGGAGTATGATAGAGACAGAAGAAGAAAACTGTGAGAGAATAGGCAGATCTTGCAGATATTTAAAAATAATTAAATAGAGTAGGAAAGTAGAAGTAAAGGTTAAATTCCTTTCATTTAAGTACTGGGCCACAGTGTGTCCTTACCTCTACCTGTGGGGTGCTGCTGAAAGGGAAGGCCCCTTTCCTGCACTCCATCCCAGATGAGTGTACTGACTGCTAGATCCCCTGCAAGGGGAGGTGGAGGGGGCATGTAGGCAAGAGTTTTGGCAGCTCTTAGATCAGCTTAGCTGCAGCATCAAGCTGCATCTTAAGACATTTAGAGAAAAGTGAAAGCCAAATGCCTTGGAGTGTCTTTGCAGTCAGTGGAGAGAAATCGTGCTTCTCCTTGCGAAACCTTGCCTCTCTCCAATGGCTACAAAGAGCACTTAGGGCAGGCAGCTTAGAAGTCTCAATAAGATGCCTAGTTCCAAGTAGATCAGTTCTCATCCTGGTCCAAGAAAATCTTGTGTGCAGTGGAACAGCTCCTTCTAGAAGTGAAATATGTGCAGTGTAAGAAAAGAAAAAAACAAATAAAAATAAACACAATGGCTGACACCATATTCTGTTATGGATTACACAGGGTTCACTACACAAGCATCATGAGCCTGTACACATGTACACTCCCTTGTGCCTCTAGTATTAGCAATAGGAACTCATACACTCGTACATATCTAGTACAAAGCAAATGGGGCATAAGAGGAAAACTCTTCTGTAAGAAAATCTGTCAGTGTGTGGATCCTGTGTTAACAGTGCTGTAGGACTCCCAACAGGTAGGTGGTCCCAGGAAGAAAAATGACATGACTGTTTTATTTCCCGTTTCTGAAAGAGCACAATGATGCACCACTGCCCCTAAGCAGGCAGATGTGTACCATGCGGGCAGGTGATAGGGCACAGCAGGGAACAGCAACGCAGACACTTAGCGGATTGCACGTCAGCCTCTTCTCAGTGGGCCTCGCAAGCCCACCAAGGACAGAGATAAAAGATAGGGGATTTTGACTCCTACTGAGAGACTGTGAGAGCAACATGCAGCTGCACGAATGCTTTTCTCCTCTGCAGTAGACACGTGGCATGAAAAAAGAGTGTTAAGAGCAAAGAGTAATGTGAACAGTTACCTACCTCATGTGAAATGTTTGCCCTGTAGCATAAGAAAACACTTCAGAGAAGACTGGTTGAAAGGGTTTGGGCAGAATTCTCCTTTTCTACATGCAGAATTCTCCTTTTACATGCTCTTAAAAGACATGAAAGAATGGTCCGTGTCCTACTCCACTATACCAGCAGACTGGCAGATTCTCAGCAGAAAGACACTGCTCACTTTGTCTCCAGACTCATGGTCTGACAGCTGGACAAGAAGCTCTGAACAGAGACCCA